>NW_027152394.1:0-274605 GCF_040937935.1 Hyperolius riggenbachi | reverse complement strand
TACACCATTGAAAAACTGGTTACGTTTGCAATCGAAAGAAAAATGACTATAGTTGAAGAGGTAATGGCCCCTAAACTATGTTCTGGGATGAAAGTTACAGCTTCAGTGAAATCCGTTTGCAAATCGGAGTGATAGATTAGAATCGAGAGCCAACGGTAAGTTTTCTATGTTAAACCATTACACCATTGAAAAACTGGTTACGTTTGCAATCGAAAGAAAAATGACTATAGTTGAAGAGGTAATGGCCCCTAAACTATGTTCTGGGATGAAAGTTACAGCTTCAGTGAAATCCGTTTGCAAATCGGAGTGATAGATTAGAATCGAGAGCCAACGGTAAGTTTTCTATGTTAAACCATTACACCATTGAAAAACTGGTTACGTTTGCAATCGAAAGAAAAATGACTATAGTTGAAGAGGTAATGGCCCCTAAACTATGTTCTGGGATGAAAGTTACAGCTTCAGTGAAATCCGTTTGCAAATCGGAGTGATAGATTAGAATCGAGAGCCAACGGTAAGTTTTCTATGTTAAACCATTACACCATTGAAAAACTGGTTACGTTTGCAATCGAAAGAAAAATGACTATAGTTGAAGAGGTAATGGCCCCTAAACTATGTTCTGGGATGAAAGTTACAGCTTCAGTGAAATCCGTTTGCAAATCGGAGTGATAGATTAGAATCGAGAGCCAACGGTAAGTTTTCTATGTTAAACCATTACACCATTGAAAAACTGGTTACGTTTGCAATCGAAAGAAAAATGACTATAGTTGAAGAGGTAATGGCCCCTAAACTATGTTCTGGGATGAAAGTTACAGCTTCAGTGAAATCCGTTTGCAAATCGGAGTGATAGATTAGAATCGAGAGCCAACGGTAAGTTTTCTATGTTAAACCATTACACCATTGAAAAACTGGTTACGTTTGCAATCGAAAGAAAAATGACTATAGTTGAAGAGGTAATGGCCCCTAAACTATGTTCTGGGATGAAAGTTACAGCTTCAGTGAAATCCGTTTGCAAATCGGAGTGATAGATTAGAATCGAGAGCCAACGGTAAGTTTTCTATGTTAAACCATTACACCATTGAAAAACTGGTTACGTTTGCAATCGAAAGAAAAATGACTATAGTTGAAGAGGTAATGGCCCCTAAACTATGTTCTGGGATGAAAGTTACAGCTTCAGTGAAATCCGTTTGCAAATCGGAGTGATAGATTAGAATCGAGAGCCAACGGTAAGTTTTCTATGTTAAACCATTACACCATTGAAAAACTGGTTACGTTTGCAATCGAAAGAAAAATGACTATAGTTGAAGAGGTAATGGCCCCTAAACTATGTTCTGGGATGAAAGTTACAGCTTCAGTGAAATCCGTTTGCAAATCGGAGTGATAGATTAGAATCGAGAGCCAACGGTAAGTTTTCTATGTTAAACCATTACACCATTGAAAAACTGGTTACGTTTGCAATCGAAAGAAAAATGACTATAGTTGAAGAGGTAATGGCCCCTAAACTATGTTCTGGGATGAAAGTTACAGCTTCAGTGAAATCCGTTTGCAAATCGGAGTGATAGATTAGAATCGAGAGCCAACGGTAAGTTTTCTATGTTAAACCATTACACCATTGAAAAACTGGTTACGTTTGCAATCGAAAGAAAAATGACTATAGTTGAAGAGGTAATGGCCCCTAAACTATGTTCTGGGATGAAAGTTACAGCTTCAGTGAAATCCGTTTGCAAATCGGAGTGATAGATTAGAATCGAGAGCCAACGGTAAGTTTTCTATGTTAAACCATTACACCATTGAAAAACTGGTTACGTTTGCAATCGAAAGAAAAATGACTATAGTTGAAGAGGTAATGGCCCCTAAACTATGTTCTGGGATGAAAGTTACAGCTTCAGTGAAATCCGTTTGCAAATCGGAGTGATAGATTAGAATCGAGAGCCAACGGTAAGTTTTCTATGTTAAACCATTACACCATTGAAAAACTGGTTACGTTTGCAATCGAAAGAAAAATGACTATAGTTGAAGAGGTAATGGCCCCTAAACTATGTTCTGGGATGAAAGTTACAGCTTCAGTGAAATCCGTTTGCAAATCGGAGTGATAGATTAGAATCGAGAGCCAACGGTAAGTTTTCTATGTTAAACCATTACACCATTGAAAAACTGGTTACGTTTGCAATCGAAAGAAAAATGACTATAGTTGAAGAGGTAATGGCCCCTAAACTATGTTCTGGGATGAAAGTTACAGCTTCAGTGAAATCCGTTTGCAAATCGGAGTGATAGATTAGAATCGAGAGCCAACGGTAAGTTTTCTATGTTAAACCATTACACCATTGAAAAACTGGTTACGTTTGCAATCGAAAGAAAAATGACTATAGTTGAAGAGGTAATGGCCCCTAAACTATGTTCTGGGATGAAAGTTACAGCTTCAGTGAAATCCGTTTGCAAATCGGAGTGATAGATTAGAATCGAGAGCCAACGGTAAGTTTTCTATGTTAAACCATTACACCATTGAAAAACTGGTTACGTTTGCAATCGAAAGAAAAATGACTATAGTTGAAGAGGTAATGGCCCCTAAACTATGTTCTGGGATGAAAGTTACAGCTTCAGTGAAATCCGTTTGCAAATCGGAGTGATAGATTAGAATCGAGAGCCAACGGTAAGTTTTCTATGTTAAACCATTACACCATTGAAAAACTGGTTACGTTTGCAATCGAAAGAAAAATGACTATAGTTGAAGAGGTAATGGCCCCTAAACTATGTTCTGGGATGAAAGTTACAGCTTCAGTGAAATCCGTTTGCAAATCGGAGTGATAGATTAGAATCGAGAGCCAACGGTAAGTTTTCTATGTTAAACCATTACACCATTGAAAAACTGGTTACGTTTGCAATCGAAAGAAAAATGACTATAGTTGAAGAGGTAATGGCCCCTAAACTATGTTCTGGGATGAAAGTTACAGCTTCAGTGAAATCCGTTTGCAAATCGGAGTGATAGATTAGAATCGAGAGCCAACGGTAAGTTTTCTATGTTAAACCATTACACCATTGAAAAACTGGTTACGTTTGCAATCGAAAGAAAAATGACTATAGTTGAAGAGGTAATGGCCCCTAAACTATGTTCTGGGATGAAAGTTACAGCTTCAGTGAAATCCGTTTGCAAATCGGAGTGATAGATTAGAATCGAGAGCCAACGGTAAGTTTTCTATGTTAAACCATTACACCATTGAAAAACTGGTTACGTTTGCAATCGAAAGAAAAATGACTATAGTTGAAGAGGTAATGGCCCCTAAACTATGTTCTGGGATGAAAGTTACAGCTTCAGTGAAATCCGTTTGCAAATCGGAGTGATAGATTAGAATCGAGAGCCAACGGTAAGTTTTCTATGTTAAACCATTACACCATTGAAAAACTGGTTACGTTTGCAATCGAAAGAAAAATGACTATAGTTGAAGAGGTAATGGCCCCTAAACTATGTTCTGGGATGAAAGTTACAGCTTCAGTGAAATCCGTTTGCAAATCGGAGTGATAGATTAGAATCGAGAGCCAACGGTAAGTTTTCTATGTTAAACCATTACACCATTGAAAAACTGGTTACGTTTGCAATCGAAAGAAAAATGACTATAGTTGAAGAGGTAATGGCCCCTAAACTATGTTCTGGGATGAAAGTTACAGCTTCAGTGAAATCCGTTTGCAAATCGGAGTGATAGATTAGAATCGAGAGCCAACGGTAAGTTTTCTATGTTAAACCATTACACCATTGAAAAACTGGTTACGTTTGCAATCGAAAGAAAAATGACTATAGTTGAAGAGGTAATGGCCCCTAAACTATGTTCTGGGATGAAAGTTACAGCTTCAGTGAAATCCGTTTGCAAATCGGAGTGATAGATTAGAATCGAGAGCCAACGGTAAGTTTTCTATGTTAAACCATTACACCATTGAAAAACTGGTTACGTTTGCAATCGAAAGAAAAATGACTATAGTTGAAGAGGTAATGGCCCCTAAACTATGTTCTGGGATGAAAGTTACAGCTTCAGTGAAATCCGTTTGCAAATCGGAGTGATAGATTAGAATCGAGAGCCAACGGTAAGTTTTCTATGTTAAACCATTACACCATTGAAAAACTGGTTACGTTTGCAATCGAAAGAAAAATGACTATAGTTGAAGAGGTAATGGCCCCTAAACTATGTTCTGGGATGAAAGTTACAGCTTCAGTGAAATCCGTTTGCAAATCGGAGTGATAGATTAGAATCGAGAGCCAACGGTAAGTTTTCTATGTTAAACCATTACACCATTGAAAAACTGGTTACGTTTGCAATCGAAAGAAAAATGACTATAGTTGAAGAGGTAATGGCCCCTAAACTATGTTCTGGGATGAAAGTTACAGCTTCAGTGAAATCCGTTTGCAAATCGGAGTGATAGATTAGAATCGAGAGCCAACGGTAAGTTTTCTATGTTAAACCATTACACCATTGAAAAACTGGTTACGTTTGCAATCGAAAGAAAAATGACTATAGTTGAAGAGGTAATGGCCCCTAAACTATGTTCTGGGATGAAAGTTACAGCTTCAGTGAAATCCGTTTGCAAATCGGAGTGATAGATTAGAATCGAGAGCCAACGGTAAGTTTTCTATGTTAAACCATTACACCATTGAAAAACTGGTTGCGTTTGCAATCGAAAGAAAAATGACTATAGTTGAAGAGGTAATGGCCCCTAAACTATGTTCTGGGATGAAAGTTACAGCTTCAGTGAAATCCGTTTGCAAATCGGAGTGATAGATTAGAATCGAGAGCCAACGGTAAGTTTTCTATGTTAAACCATTACACCATTGAAAAACTGGTTGCGTTTGCAATCGAAAGAAAAATGACTATAGTTGAAGAGGTAATGGCCCCTAAACTATGTTCTGGGATGAAAGTTACAGCTTCAGTGAAATCCGTTTGCAAATCGGAGTGATAGATTAGAATCGAGAGCCAACGGTAAGTTTTCTATGTTAAACCATTACACCATTGAAAAACTGGTTACGTTTGCAATCGAAAGAAAAATGACTATAGTTGAAGAGGTAATGGCCCCTAAACTATGTTCTGGGATGAAAGTTACAGCTTCAGTGAAATCCGTTTGCAAATCGGAGTGATAGATTAGAATCGAGAGCCAACGGTAAGTTTTCTATGTTAAACCATTACACCATTGAAAAACTGGTTACGTTTGCAATCGAAAGAAAAATGACTATAGTTGAAGAGGTAATGGCCCCTAAACTATGTTCTGGGATGAAAGTTACAGCTTCAGTGAAATCCGTTTGCAAATCGGAGTGATAGATTAGAATCGAGAGCCAACGGTAAGTTTTCTATGTTAAACCATTACACCATTGAAAAACTGGTTACGTTTGCAATCGAAAGAAAAATGACTATAGTTGAAGAGGTAATGGCCCCTAAACTATGTTCTGGGATGAAAGTTACAGCTTCAGTGAAATCCGTTTGCAAATCGGAGTGATAGATTAGAATCGAGAGCCAACGGTAAGTTTTCTATGTTAAACCATTACACCATTGAAAAACTGGTTACGTTTGCAATCGAAAGAAAAATGACTATAGTTGAAGAGGTAATGGCCCCTAAACTATGTTCTGGGATGAAAGTTACAGCTTCAGTGAAATCCGTTTGCAAATCGGAGTGATAGATTAGAATCGAGAGCCAACGGTAAGTTTTCTATGTTAAACCATTACACCATTGAAAAACTGGTTACGTTTGCAATCGAAAGAAAAATGACTATAGTTGAAGAGGTAATGGCCCCTAAACTATGTTCTGGGATGAAAGTTACAGCTTCAGTGAAATCCGTTTGCAAATCGGAGTGATAGATTAGAATCGAGAGCCAACGGTAAGTTTTCTATGTTAAACCATTACACCATTGAAAAACTGGTTACGTTTGCAATCGAAAGAAAAATGACTATAGTTGAAGAGGTAATGGCCCCTAAACTATGTTCTGGGATGAAAGTTACAGCTTCAGTGAAATCCGTTTGCAAATCGGAGTGATAGATTAGAATCGAGAGCCAACGGTAAGTTTTCTATGTTAAACCATTACACCATTGAAAAACTGGTTACGTTTGCAATCGAAAGAAAAATGACTATAGTTGAAGAGGTAATGGCCCCTAAACTATGTTCTGGGATGAAAGTTACAGCTTCAGTGAAATCCGTTTGCAAATCGGAGTGATAGATTAGAATCGAGAGCCAACGGTAAGTTTTCTATGTTAAACCATTACACCATTGAAAAACTGGTTACGTTTGCAATCGAAAGAAAAATGACTATAGTTGAAGAGGTAATGGCCCCTAAACTATGTTCTGGGATGAAAGTTACAGCTTCAGTGAAATCCGTTTGCAAATCGGAGTGATAGATTAGAATCGAGAGCCAACGGTAAGTTTTCTATGTTAAACCATTACACCATTGAAAAACTGGTTACGTTTGCAATCGAAAGAAAAATGACTATAGTTGAAGAGGTAATGGCCCCTAAACTATGTTCTGGGATGAAAGTTACAGCTTCAGTGAAATCCGTTTGCAAATCGGAGTGATAGATTAGAATCGAGAGCCAACGGTAAGTTTTCTATGTTAAACCATTACACCATTGAAAAACTGGTTACGTTTGCAATCGAAAGAAAAATGACTATAGTTGAAGAGGTAATGGCCCCTAAACTATGTTCTGGGATGAAAGTTACAGCTTCAGTGAAATCCGTTTGCAAATCGGAGTGATAGATTAGAATCGAGAGCCAACGGTAAGTTTTCTATGTTAAACCATTACACCATTGAAAAACTGGTTACGTTTGCAATCGAAAGAAAAATGACTATAGTTGAAGAGGTAATGGCCCCTAAACTATGTTCTGGGATGAAAGTTACAGCTTCAGTGAAATCCGTTTGCAAATCGGAGTGATAGATTAGAATCGAGAGCCAACGGTAAGTTTTCTATGTTAAACCATTACACCATTGAAAAACTGGTTACGTTTGCAATCGAAAGAAAAATGACTATAGTTGAAGAGGTAATGGCCCCTAAACTATGTTCTGGGATGAAAGTTACAGCTTCAGTGAAATCCGTTTGCAAATCGGAGTGATAGATTAGAATCGAGAGCCAACGGTAAGTTTTCTATGTTAAACCATTACACCATTGAAAAACTGGTTACGTTTGCAATCGAAAGAAAAATGACTATAGTTGAAGAGGTAATGGCCCCTAAACTATGTTCTGGGATGAAAGTTACAGCTTCAGTGAAATCCGTTTGCAAATCGGAGTGATAGATTAGAATCGAGAGCCAACGGTAAGTTTTCTATGTTAAACCATTACACCATTGAAAAACTGGTTACGTTTGCAATCGAAAGAAAAATGACTATAGTTGAAGAGGTAATGGCCCCTAAACTATGTTCTGGGATGAAAGTTACAGCTTCAGTGAAATCCGTTTGCAAATCGGAGTGATAGATTAGAATCGAGAGCCAACGGTAAGTTTTCTATGTTAAACCATTACACCATTGAAAAACTGGTTACGTTTGCAATCGAAAGAAAAATGACTATAGTTGAAGAGGTAATGGCCCCTAAACTATGTTCTGGGATGAAAGTTACAGCTTCAGTGAAATCCGTTTGCAAATCGGAGTGATAGATTAGAATCGAGAGCCAACGGTAAGTTTTCTATGTTAAACCATTACACCATTGAAAAACTGGTTACGTTTGCAATCGAAAGAAAAATGACTATAGTTGAAGAGGTAATGGCCCCTAAACTATGTTCTGGGATGAAAGTTACAGCTTCAGTGAAATCCGTTTGCAAATCGGAGTGATAGATTAGAATCGAGAGCCAACGGTAAGTTTTCTATGTTAAACCATTACACCATTGAAAAACTGGTTACGTTTGCAATCGAAAGAAAAATGACTATAGTTGAAGAGGTAATGGCCCCTAAACTATGTTCTGGGATGAAAGTTACAGCTTCAGTGAAATCCGTTTGCAAATCGGAGTGATAGATTAGAATCGAGAGCCAACGGTAAGTTTTCTATGTTAAACCATTACACCATTGAAAAACTGGTTACGTTTGCAATCGAAAGAAAAATGACTATAGTTGAAGAGGTAATGGCCCCTAAACTATGTTCTGGGATGAAAGTTACAGCTTCAGTGAAATCCGTTTGCAAATCGGAGTGATAGATTAGAATCGAGAGCCAACGGTAAGTTTTCTATGTTAAACCATTACACCATTGAAAAACTGGTTACGTTTGCAATCGAAAGAAAAATGACTATAGTTGAAGAGGTAATGGCCCCTAAACTATGTTCTGGGATGAAAGTTACAGCTTCAGTGAAATCCGTTTGCAAATCGGAGTGATAGATTAGAATCGAGAGCCAACGGTAAGTTTTCTATGTTAAACCATTACACCATTGAAAAACTGGTTACGTTTGCAATCGAAAGAAAAATGACTATAGTTGAAGAGGTAATGGCCCCTAAACTATGTTCTGGGATGAAAGTTACAGCTTCAGTGAAATCCGTTTGCAAATCGGAGTGATAGATTAGAATCGAGAGCCAACGGTAAGTTTTCTATGTTAAACCATTACACCATTGAAAAACTGGTTACGTTTGCAATCGAAAGAAAAATGACTATAGTTGAAGAGGTAATGGCCCCTAAACTATGTTCTGGGATGAAAGTTACAGCTTCAGTGAAATCCGTTTGCAAATCGGAGTGATAGATTAGAATCGAGAGCCAACGGTAAGTTTTCTATGTTAAACCATTACACCATTGAAAAACTGGTTACGTTTGCAATCGAAAGAAAAATGACTATAGTTGAAGAGGTAATGGCCCCTAAACTATGTTCTGGGATGAAAGTTACAGCTTCAGTGAAATCCGTTTGCAAATCGGAGTGATAGATTAGAATCGAGAGCCAACGGTAAGTTTTCTATGTTAAACCATTACACCATTGAAAAACTGGTTACGTTTGCAATCGAAAGAAAAATGACTATAGTTGAAGAGGTAATGGCCCCTAAACTATGTTCTGGGATGAAAGTTACAGCTTCAGTGAAATCCGTTTGCAAATCGGAGTGATAGATTAGAATCGAGAGCCAACGGTAAGTTTTCTATGTTAAACCATTACACCATTGAAAAACTGGTTACGTTTGCAATCGAAAGAAAAATGACTATAGTTGAAGAGGTAATGGCCCCTAAACTATGTTCTGGGATGAAAGTTACAGCTTCAGTGAAATCCGTTTGCAAATCGGAGTGATAGATTAGAATCGAGAGCCAACGGTAAGTTTTCTATGTTAAACCATTACACCATTGAAAAACTGGTTACGTTTGCAATCGAAAGAAAAATGACTATAGTTGAAGAGGTAATGGCCCCTAAACTATGTTCTGGGATGAAAGTTACAGCTTCAGTGAAATCCGTTTGCAAATCGGAGTGATAGATTAGAATCGAGAGCCAACGGTAAGTTTTCTATGTTAAACCATTACACCATTGAAAAACTGGTTACGTTTGCAATCGAAAGAAAAATGACTATAGTTGAAGAGGTAATGGCCCCTAAACTATGTTCTGGGATGAAAGTTACAGCTTCAGTGAAATCCGTTTGCAAATCGGAGTGATAGATTAGAATCGAGAGCCAACGGTAAGTTTTCTATGTTAAACCATTACACCATTGAAAAACTGGTTACGTTTGCAATCGAAAGAAAAATGACTATAGTTGAAGAGGTAATGGCCCCTAAACTATGTTCTGGGATGAAAGTTACAGCTTCAGTGAAATCCGTTTGCAAATCGGAGTGATAGATTAGAATCGAGAGCCAACGGTAAGTTTTCTATGTTAAACCATTACACCATTGAAAAACTGGTTACGTTTGCAATCGAAAGAAAAATGACTATAGTTGAAGAGGTAATGGCCCCTAAACTATGTTCTGGGATGAAAGTTACAGCTTCAGTGAAATCCGTTTGCAAATCGGAGTGATAGATTAGAATCGAGAGCCAACGGTAAGTTTTCTATGTTAAACCATTACACCATTGAAAAACTGGTTACGTTTGCAATCGAAAGAAAAATGACTATAGTTGAAGAGGTAATGGCCCCTAAACTATGTTCTGGGATGAAAGTTACAGCTTCAGTGAAATCCGTTTGCAAATCGGAGTGATAGATTAGAATCGAGAGCCAACGGTAAGTTTTCTATGTTAAACCATTACACCATTGAAAAACTGGTTACGTTTGCAATCGAAAGAAAAATGACTATAGTTGAAGAGGTAATGGCCCCTAAACTATGTTCTGGGATGAAAGTTACAGCTTCAGTGAAATCCGTTTGCAAATCGGAGTGATAGATTAGAATCGAGAGCCAACGGTAAGTTTTCTATGTTAAACCATTACACCATTGAAAAACTGGTTACGTTTGCAATCGAAAGAAAAATGACTATAGTTGAAGAGGTAATGGCCCCTAAACTATGTTCTGGGATGAAAGTTACAGCTTCAGTGAAATCCGTTTGCAAATCGGAGTGATAGATTAGAATCGAGAGCCAACGGTAAGTTTTCTATGTTAAACCATTACACCATTGAAAAACTGGTTACGTTTGCAATCGAAAGAAAAATGACTATAGTTGAAGAGGTAATGGCCCCTAAACTATGTTCTGGGATGAAAGTTACAGCTTCAGTGAAATCCGTTTGCAAATCGGAGTGATAGATTAGAATCGAGAGCCAACGGTAAGTTTTCTATGTTAAACCATTACACCATTGAAAAACTGGTTACGTTTGCAATCGAAAGAAAAATGACTATAGTTGAAGAGGTAATGGCCCCTAAACTATGTTCTGGGATGAAAGTTACAGCTTCAGTGAAATCCGTTTGCAAATCGGAGTGATAGATTAGAATCGAGAGCCAACGGTAAGTTTTCTATGTTAAACCATTACACCATTGAAAAACTGGTTACGTTTGCAATCGAAAGAAAAATGACTATAGTTGAAGAGGTAATGGCCCCTAAACTATGTTCTGGGATGAAAGTTACAGCTTCAGTGAAATCCGTTTGCAAATCGGAGTGATAGATTAGAATCGAGAGCCAACGGTAAGTTTTCTATGTTAAACCATTACACCATTGAAAAACTGGTTACGTTTGCAATCGAAAGAAAAATGACTATAGTTGAAGAGGTAATGGCCCCTAAACTATGTTCTGGGATGAAAGTTACAGCTTCAGTGAAATCCGTTTGCAAATCGGAGTGATAGATTAAGAATCGAGAGCCAACGGTAAGTTTTCTATGTTAAACCATTACACCATTGAAAAACTGGTTACGTTTGCAATCGAAAGAAAAATGACTATAGTTGAAGAGGTAATGGCCCCTAAACTATGTTCTGGGATGAAAGTTACAGCTTCAGTGAAATCCGTTTGCAAATCGGAGTGATAGATTAGAATCGAGAGCCAACGGTAAGTTTTCTATGTTAAACCATTACACCATTGAAAAACTGGTTACGTTTGCAATCGAAAGAAAAATGACTATAGTTGAAGAGGTAATGGCCCCTAAACTATGTTCTGGGATGAAAGTTACAGCTTCAGTGAAATCCGTTTGCAAATCGGAGTGATAGATTAGAATCGAGAGCCAACGGTAAGTTTTCTATGTTAAACCATTACACCATTGAAAAACTGGTTACGTTTGCAATCGAAAGAAAAATGACTATAGTTGAAGAGGTAATGGCCCCTAAACTATGTTCTGGGATGAAAGTTACAGCTTCAGTGAAATCCGTTTGCAAATCGGAGTGATAGATTAGAATCGAGAGCCAACGGTAAGTTTTCTATGTTAAACCATTACACCATTGAAAAACTGGTTACGTTTGCAATCGAAAGAAAAATGACTATAGTTGAAGAGGTAATGGCCCCTAAACTATGTTCTGGGATGAAAGTTACAGCTTCAGTGAAATCCGTTTGCAAATCGGAGTGATAGATTAGAATCGAGAGCCAACGGTAAGTTTTCTATGTTAAACCATTACACCATTGAAAAACTGGTTACGTTTGCAATCGAAAGAAAAATGACTATAGTTGAAGAGGTAATGGCCCCTAAACTATGTTCTGGGATGAAAGTTACAGCTTCAGTGAAATCCGTTTGCAAATCGGAGTGATAGATTAGAATCGAGAGCCAACGGTAAGTTTTCTATGTTAAACCATTACACCATTGAAAAACTGGTTACGTTTGCAATCGAAAGAAAAATGACTATAGTTGAAGAGGTAATGGCCCCTAAACTATGTTCTGGGATGAAAGTTACAGCTTCAGTGAAATCCGTTTGCAAATCGGAGTGATAGATTAGAATCGAGAGCCAACGGTAAGTTTTCTATGTTAAACCATTACACCATTGAAAAACTGGTTACGTTTGCAATCGAAAGAAAAATGACTATAGTTGAAGAGGTAATGGCCCCTAAACTATGTTCTGGGATGAAAGTTACAGCTTCAGTGAAATCCGTTTGCAAATCGGAGTGATAGATTAGAATCGAGAGCCAACGGTAAGTTTTCTATGTTAAACCATTACACCATTGAAAAACTGGTTACGTTTGCAATCGAAAGAAAAATGACTATAGTTGAAGAGGTAATGGCCCCTAAACTATGTTCTGGGATGAAAGTTACAGCTTCAGTGAAATCCGTTTGCAAATCGGAGTGATAGATTAGAATCGAGAGCCAACGGTAAGTTTTCTATGTTAAACCATTACACCATTGAAAAACTGGTTACGTTTGCAATCGAAAGAAAAATGACTATAGTTGAAGAGGTAATGGCCCCTAAACTATGTTCTGGGATGAAAGTTACAGCTTCAGTGAAATCCGTTTGCAAATCGGAGTGATAGATTAGAATCGAGAGCCAACGGTAAGTTTTCTATGTTAAACCATTACACCATTGAAAAACTGGTTACGTTTGCAATCGAAAGAAAAATGACTATAGTTGAAGAGGTAATGGCCCCTAAACTATGTTCTGGGATGAAAGTTACAGCTTCAGTGAAATCCGTTTGCAAATCGGAGTGATAGATTAGAATCGAGAGCCAACGGTAAGTTTTCTATGTTAAACCATTACACCATTGAAAAACTGGTTACGTTTGCAATCGAAAGAAAAATGACTATAGTTGAAGAGGTAATGGCCCCTAAACTATGTTCTGGGATGAAAGTTACAGCTTCAGTGAAATCCGTTTGCAAATCGGAGTGATAGATTAGAATCGAGAGCCAACGGTAAGTTTTCTATGTTAAACCATTACACCATTGAAAAACTGGTTACGTTTGCAATCGAAAGAAAAATGACTATAGTTGAAGAGGTAATGGCCCCTAAACTATGTTCTGGGATGAAAGTTACAGCTTCAGTGAAATCCGTTTGCAAATCGGAGTGATAGATTAGAATCGAGAGCCAACGGTAAGTTTTCTATGTTAAACCATTACACCATTGAAAAACTGGTTACGTTTGCAATCGAAAGAAAAATGACTATAGTTGAAGAGGTAATGGCCCCTAAACTATGTTCTGGGATGAAAGTTACAGCTTCAGTGAAATCCGTTTGCAAATCGGAGTGATAGATTAGAATCGAGAGCCAACGGTAAGTTTTCTATGTTAAACCATTACACCATTGAAAAACTGGTTACGTTTGCAATCGAAAGAAAAATGACTATAGTTGAAGAGGTAATGGCCCCTAAACTATGTTCTGGGATGAAAGTTACAGCTTCAGTGAAATCCGTTTGCAAATCGGAGTGATAGATTAGAATCGAGAGCCAACGGTAAGTTTTCTATGTTAAACCATTACACCATTGAAAAACTGGTTACGTTTGCAATCGAAAGAAAAATGACTATAGTTGAAGAGGTAATGGCCCCTAAACTATGTTCTGGGATGAAAGTTACAGCTTCAGTGAAATCCGTTTGCAAATCGGAGTGATAGATTAGAATCGAGAGCCAACGGTAAGTTTTCTATGTTAAACCATTACACCATTGAAAAACTGGTTACGTTTGCAATCGAAAGAAAAATGACTATAGTTGAAGAGGTAATGGCCCCTAAACTATGTTCTGGGATGAAAGTTACAGCTTCAGTGAAATCCGTTTGCAAATCGGAGTGATAGATTAGAATCGAGAGCCAACGGTAAGTTTTCTATGTTAAACCATTACACCATTGAAAAACTGGTTACGTTTGCAATCGAAAGAAAAATGACTATAGTTGAAGAGGTAATGGCCCCTAAACTATGTTCTGGGATGAAAGTTACAGCTTCAGTGAAATCCGTTTGCAAATCGGAGTGATAGATTAGAATCGAGAGCCAACGGTAAGTTTTCTATGTTAAACCATTACACCATTGAAAAACTGGTTACGTTTGCAATCGAAAGAAAAATGACTATAGTTGAAGAGGTAATGGCCCCTAAACTATGTTCTGGGATGAAAGTTACAGCTTCAGTGAAATCCGTTTGCAAATCGGAGTGATAGATTAGAATCGAGAGCCAACGGTAAGTTTTCTATGTTAAACCATTACACCATTGAAAAACTGGTTACGTTTGCAATCGAAAGAAAAATGACTATAGTTGAAGAGGTAATGGCCCCTAAACTATGTTCTGGGATGAAAGTTACAGCTTCAGTGAAATCCGTTTGCAAATCGGAGTGATAGATTAGAATCGAGAGCCAACGGTAAGTTTTCTATGTTAAACCATTACACCATTGAAAAACTGGTTACGTTTGCAATCGAAAGAAAAATGACTATAGTTGAAGAGGTAATGGCCCCTAAACTATGTTCTGGGATGAAAGTTACAGCTTCAGTGAAATCCGTTTGCAAATCGGAGTGATAGATTAGAATCGAGAGCCAACGGTAAGTTTTCTATGTTAAACCATTACACCATTGAAAAACTGGTTACGTTTGCAATCGAAAGAAAAATGACTATAGTTGAAGAGGTAATGGCCCCTAAACTATGTTCTGGGATGAAAGTTACAGCTTCAGTGAAATCCGTTTGCAAATCGGAGTGATAGATTAGAATCGAGAGCCAACGGTAAGTTTTCTATGTTAAACCATTACACCATTGAAAAACTGGTTACGTTTGCAATCGAAAGAAAAATGACTATAGTTGAAGAGGTAATGGCCCCTAAACTATGTTCTGGAATGAAAGTTACAGCTTCAGTGAAATCCGTTTGCAAATCGGAGTGATAGATTAGAATCGAGAGCCAACGGTAAGTTTTCTATGTTAAACCATTACACCATTGAAAAACTGGTTACGTTTGCAATCGAAAGAAAAATGACTATAGTTGAAGAGGTAATGGCCCCTAAACTATGTTCTGGGATGAAAGTTACAGCTTCAGTGAAATCCGTTTGCAAATCGGAGTGATAGATTAGAATCGAGAGCCAACGGTAAGTTTTCTATGTTAAACCATTACACCATTGAAAAACTGGTTACGTTTGCAATCGAAAGAAAAATGACTATAGTTGAAGAGGTAATGGCCCCTAAACTATGTTCTGGGATGAAAGTTACAGCTTCAGTGAAATCCGTTTGCAAATCGGAGTGATAGATTAGAATCGAGAGCCAACGGTAAGTTTTCTATGTTAAACCATTACACCATTGAAAAACTGGTTACGTTTGCAATCGAAAGAAAAATGACTATAGTTGAAGAGGTAATGGCCCCTAAACTATGTTCTGGGATGAAAGTTACAGCTTCAGTGAAATCCGTTTGCAAATCGGAGTGATAGATTAGAATCGAGAGCCAACGGTAAGTTTTCTATGTTAAACCATTACACCATTGAAAAACTGGTTACGTTTGCAATCGAAAGAAAAATGACTATAGTTGAAGAGGTAATGGCCCCTAAACTATGTTCTGGGATGAAAGTTACAGCTTCAGTGAAATCCGTTTGCAAATCGGAGTGATAGATTAGAATCGAGAGCCAACGGTAAGTTTTCTATGTTAAACCATTACACCATTGAAAAACTGGTTACGTTTGCAATCGAAAGAAAAATGACTATAGTTGAAGAGGTAATGGCCCCTAAACTATGTTCTGGGATGAAAGTTACAGCTTCAGTGAAATCCGTTTGCAAATCGGAGTGATAGATTAGAATCGAGAGCCAACGGTAAGTTTTCTATGTTAAACCATTACACCATTGAAAAACTGGTTACGTTTGCAATCGAAAGAAAAATGACTATAGTTGAAGAGGTAATGGCCCCTAAACTATGTTCTGGGATGAAAGTTACAGCTTCAGTGAAATCCGTTTGCAAATCGGAGTGATAGATTAGAATCGAGAGCCAACGGTAAGTTTTCTATGTTAAACCATTACACCATTGAAAAACTGGTTACGTTTGCAATCGAAAGAAAAATGACTATAGTTGAAGAGGTAATGGCCCCTAAACTATGTTCTGGGATGAAAGTTACAGCTTCAGTGAAATCCGTTTGCAAATCGGAGTGATAGATTAGAATCGAGAGCCAACGGTAAGTTTTCTATGTTAAACCATTACACCATTGAAAAACTGGTTACGTTTGCAATCGAAAGAAAAATGACTATAGTTGAAGAGGTAATGGCCCCTAAACTATGTTCTGGGATGAAAGTTACAGCTTCAGTGAAATCCGTTTGCAAATCGGAGTGATAGATTAGAATCGAGAGCCAACGGTAAGTTTTCTATGTTAAACCATTACACCATTGAAAAACTGGTTACGTTTGCAATCGAAAGAAAAATGACTATAGTTGAAGAGGTAATGGCCCCTAAACTATGTTCTGGGATGAAAGTTACAGCTTCAGTGAAATCCGTTTGCAAATCGGAGTGATAGATTAGAATCGAGAGCCAACGGTAAGTTTTCTATGTTAAACCATTACACCATTGAAAAACTGGTTACGTTTGCAATCGAAAGAAAAATGACTATAGTTGAAGAGGTAATGGCCCCTAAACTATGTTCTGGGATGAAAGTTACAGCTTCAGTGAAATCCGTTTGCAAATCGGAGTGATAGATTAGAATCGAGAGCCAACGGTAAGTTTTCTATGTTAAACCATTACACCATTGAAAAACTGGTTACGTTTGCAATCGAAAGAAAAATGACTATAGTTGAAGAGGTAATGGCCCCTAAACTATGTTCTGGGATGAAAGTTACAGCTTCAGTGAAATCCGTTTGCAAATCGGAGTGATAGATTAGAATCGAGAGCCAACGGTAAGTTTTCTATGTTAAACCATTACACCATTGAAAAACTGGTTACGTTTGCAATCGAAAGAAAAATGACTATAGTTGAAGAGGTAATGGCCCCTAAACTATGTTCTGGGATGAAAGTTACAGCTTCAGTGAAATCCGTTTGCAAATCGGAGTGATAGATTAGAATCGAGAGCCAACGGTAAGTTTTCTATGTTAAACCATTACACCATTGAAAAACTGGTTACGTTTGCAATCGAAAGAAAAATGACTATAGTTGAAGAGGTAATGGCCCCTAAACTATGTTCTGGGATGAAAGTTACAGCTTCAGTGAAATCCGTTTGCAAATCGGAGTGATAGATTAGAATCGAGAGGAGAGGGGCGTGGCTACAGAGCATGGTGGCTGCTTGATCCATCAGCTCTGTAAAGGACACTGACAAAGCGGCTCACTGCGACTTCCACAGCACCCATCCACCGCTGAAAATGACAGAGGATCACTACAGAGACTCCCCAGAGTGGACCAGAGTGCAAGCCAGGAGGAAAACTTACACTCCCAAGCCACGGAGACTGCTTGATCTCTTTGACAAAGAAGGCCAAGATGGCCACCGCTATGAGGACAGGGGACAACACCATGATGCAGCACAGCGGATCCCAGCGCATCCAGGGCGTTTTGATGCCCTTAGACATGGCGAAATGTCACCCATCCACTCCACCTTGCCACCCAGAAGCTCTTTCCTTGGCACCCCAGAGTCCCCAGCATTTAGAAGCAGAAGCCCGCTGAAGCAAGGAGGAATTCCGGAGGCCAATACGGAATTCCGGAAAAAAGAGGAGGAATTCCGGAAAAATGACACCGAAAGCATACGGAAAGAGGTAGGCCAAGCTGTAATAACATCATCCCCAGAGGCCAATTACTCAGACCCCTTCCTTGACATCCCAGAGACTGATCAGCCACTCACATTAGCAATGATGAAGGGTCTAATGCAAACCTTCAGATCAGCTTGGCAATGTGACATGCAGGCGATGACAGATGCTATGACAGCCATTGCCATTAAAACAGACAGAAGGGTCTTGGGAATAGAGGAGAAGTTGAAGGTGGTGACAGGGGCATACAATGAGCTGGTGGAATCCCATGAGGCACTAGTGGCGGAAGTAAAGGAACTTAAAGAGAAACAGACAGATGCAGAAGACAGGAATAGAAGAAATAATATCAAACTGAGGGGAATCCCAGAAAGTGTTACTACAAACCAGCTCAGAAACTACGTGGGGGATGTCTTAAAAACAACCTTACCTACATCATCTGACATAGACAGAGTTGTGGATAGAGTGCACAGACTACCTAAGCCCGCTCATCTGGGGCCTAATGTACCAAGAGACGTAATAATGAGGGTGCACTACTACCATATAAAAGAGGCTTTCTTAGATACCACCAGAAGAGGCCAAAAACTCCCACAGCCATACCAGGACTTGATCTTGTATTCAGACCTGTCACAAAATACTTTAAAAGCAAGAAGAGCTTTCTCCACAGTTACTACCACTCTAAGAAACAACAAGATAGAGTACTCATGGGGATTTCCCACAAAGCTAAGAGTGACAAGACAAGGATCAAGATACATCTTCCACTCACCCCAAGAAGGTCTTGACAAAATTGCCACTTGGAATATCCCCGTATCTGCTCCTAAGTACAGATCATACAACCAAACCATGGATACCACTCCTGCACAGGACAATAAAGATGAAGCTGAAAAATCCTCTGTTGCTGGAGCAACAGACACCTGAACTGTTTAGGGGAATTCAGTGTTGCTTCACAAACTTTCCCCTCCATAGAACTTTTCTCCTTGCTCATTTTGAGTCTCTTCCCTGATACACCTTGAGGAAGAGGAGGACTGTTCCCACCTGTTGCCCACGGCCGTGGGCAATTCCTGACGACATGACCTGGACAGGTCATCAGTTTTTCTTGTTTGTTTTGTATTGTATGTTTTTTCTTGTTGTTTTTATGTTTTCCTTTTCAGGTTGGACTGTTTTTGAGGTTAAAAACCTTTTCTCAAAATCTGAGAAATCTAGAACCATTTTAAACATTTTTGCCTATTGTCACATTTGCTGTAACTGCTCACTCTCTTTTACACAAGCTAAACCATCTTTGACTTTTCGTCAACATTATCTATATGTCTTAATCTTTTTTTTCCCTATCTTCTTAGTGAACATATATGACTATTTTCCCTTAAGGAGAAAACACCAAGACCATATAAGAATTTCAACCAGAACTGTGAATACTACGCTATGTAAGTGCAACAATCTTTGTATGTATGTCCAGAACACTTAAGATCATATCTCTTAATGTGAGAGGCTTGAACTCACACAGAAAGAGATATCTCACTCAAAAATTGATCAAGGATGAAGGTGCTGAGATAACATGCCTGCAGGAGACACATCTCAATAAGGAAGGGGCCTCTAAGTTTAAATTGTACCAATTTTCCTCCATTTATCACTCTACTTTAAAAAAAAAGAAAAAAGGGGGGGTATGTGTGGCTATAAAAGACTCTGTTGGATTTGAACTACAGGAATTATTTAGTAGTAAAGATGGTAGGATGGTGATACTAGTAGGTAAAATAAACTCGCAGATGTATACTATAGTTAATATTTATGTTCCAAACAGTGGCCAAATCAGATTTTTAAATAAAAAATTCAAGAAAATTGACAAAATGACTAAAGGCAATTTAATTATCGTAGGTGATTTCAATCTAGTAGTTGACCCTCAAATAGATTGCTCTTATATAAAGAAAACAACACCCTCCACTTTAAGACCAACCCTTATGAATAATGAGCTATATGACGTTTGGCGATGCATGCACCCAGGAGAGATAGACTACACCCATTATTCCCCAGTATTTAAATCTTATAATAGAATTGATTACCTATTTACAGATAAGTTTACACTCCCTTTGATTAAAACGATAAACATTAATACCAGGTCATGGTCAGATCATTCCCCAATAGTTTTTGAACTACAAATAATAGGGTCCCCACCTCCTTCTTATACTTGGAAAATGAACAAAAATATATTATATTCAGAAAGAACAGATCCATTAATAACTCAAAAAATAGAGGACTATTTCAAGCTAAATAACAACAATGAAACATCTAAAGCTAATATATGGAACGCGCATAAAGCCTTCATAAGAGGGGTGTTCATACAACAGGGTTCCATAGAGAAAAAGAAACGGAAGGAAAAATATGAAAATATTTTGAAAGACATTAAAACTATGGAAAAAGCAATATATGATAAAAAGGAAATATTTTTAATACCCAAAGTAGAGGAAAAGAGGAAGGAACTTTGTGAAATGCTATATTGCCAGTATGATAGGTGGCAGTGTATCATGAAGGAAAATTGGTACTCAGACAGAGATAAGGCTGGCAAACTAATGGCTAGAAAAATTAAAGGAAGAAGGATTGCACATAGAATTTTGAAGATAAAACATCCAAAGAATAAGGTAATGGTACACCACCCAAAAGAAATTGTAGACGCCTTGGCAGCCTATTATGAATCCCTGTATAACCTAAAAGTAGATCCAGGAACATACCAACCCACCCAAACAGAAATTGAAAATTACTTAAGTAGTGTAGACCTTCCCTCATTGGACGAGTTGGAGAAAAAACAAATTAATATTCCCTTCCATATTAATGAGGTTGAAAGGGCAATTAAATCCCTCAAAAGAAATAAGTCCCCAGGTATAGACGGATTTTTAGGAGAATACTATATAAAACACATTCATCTATTAAAAGCCCCCTTAACAGAATTGTATAATGAGGTTGCTAAATCAGGTAGTTTCCCCAGAGAGTCACTAGAAGCCATAATCTCACTAATCCCCAAAGAAGACAAAGACCTTAGTGACCCAAGTAGCTACAGGCCCATTTCTCTATTAAATGTAGATTTAAAAATATACGCTAAAATCATAGCCAATAGGATAGATCCCTTAGTCCCAAAACTAATACACCTAGATCAGGTAGGCTTTGTTAGGAACAGAATGACTAGTGATGCCACTAGAAAACTTTTGGCAGTGCTACATGAGTTGGAGGATAGCCGGAGGCCTTCTCTGTTAGTCTCTTTAGATGCAGAGAAGGCCTTTGACAGAGTTAACTGGTCCTACTTATCAAAGGTACTGCATAAATTTGGTTGTGAAGGCTTTCTACACAAAGCCATAATGGCTCTATATACTATACCATCAGCCAGAGTGCTCTCTTCTGGCTCTCTCTCTGATCCATTCAATATAACGAACGGTACTCGACAAGGATGCCCTCTTTCTCCATCAATTTTCATCTTGACATTGGAGCCACTAGCTCAAAAAATTAGGAACAACAAGTTTATACAGGGAGTCAAATTTGGAGATCAGGAAATAAAAATAGGCTTATATGCAGACGACATATTGCTATATCTGCAAGAACCTAAAATATCACTTACTCATCTAGACTCAGAATTGAACCTCTTTTCAAAAATTTCTTATTACAAATTAAATAAAAACAAAACTGTGATTCTTCCCTGTAACATGGACCCCAACACAATTTTAGCCCTTAAAAAAACGACCCAATATACGTGGAATGATAAATCCTTTAAATACTTAGGTATATATATTACCCCCACTATATCACAAATTTACAAAACAAATTATGAACCATGGATATACGGCCTTAAAACTCAATTGGATTTACTATCGAAACTAGAGTTCTCGTGGTTGGGAAGAGTGGCAGCGATAAAGATGATGATCCTCCCCAAGCTCCTTTATTTATTTAGAAACCTCCCCATCAAAGTTCCTCAAAAATTTTTTACCCCAATCCAAAAAATGATTAATAAATTTGTATTATGCAACAAGTCACCTAGATTCTCATATGATATACTCACACTACACTCTACGGATTTGGGTCTTGGAGTACCTGATATAGGTTTATATTATAGAGCTACTATCCTGGAACAATCTAGAGAAATATGGGTAGAATCCAACAAACAATGGATAGCATTGGAACAAACACATAATCCCAATAGCTCTTACAAGAGCTTGCTAGAAACCAGGTTGTTATGGAAATCTACATCCAAAGTAACCAACCCAATAACAGCTAATACAGTAAAAGTATGGAATGATTTTATAAAACGATGCTCTAAACATTCTTTATCCACTAAACAGCTCTCTATTCCATTCCATAATATTCATAATGTGGTCAAAAAAATCTCTATTGATAACTGGATAGAGAAAGGAATTATATCAGTTGATAGGCTACTCCAGGACTCAAAAATGAAAAGTTTCAATGATATTATGATAGAATTTGATATACCCCAATCTGATGAACCCAAATATATAAAGATTAAAAAATTTTTCAAAACACATTTCCCTACACCTATAAAACTCCCTCCCCCAATAGTTAAATTGTTAAACCCAGACCAATATCATATGAAAGGTACGGCCTTATTTTATAGAACTCTTTTAACATCCAAAGGAGACTCCCCTCAATGGCAACTTAAAAAATGGCAAGAATACTTCAAAGAAGATATAGAACAAGAGGATTGGGAGAGAAGTATGAGATCACTTAAAAAATCCTCCCACTGCATCTCACACCACGAGAACCTATTAAAAATAATATGGAGATGGTATATGACTCCTAGTAAGGTCTCCAAGTTTGACTCCAGTGTTTCCCCTCTATGTTGGAGAGAGTGTGGGCAAGAGGGCACCCTAGAGCACATTTTCTGGGAATGTCCCAAAATACAAGGAATGTGGGAAGATATAGACAGGTTATTGAAAAAACTACCAGTGAACCTATCCCACATTCCATCAAAAATGGCTTTACTACATTTAAATATTGCTGATCTCCCTCCAAGAGAGCGTATATTATACGACCATATTTTTGTAACCACTAGAGCGTTGTTGGCAGAGAATTGGAAAACCAATTATGTACCTACTATTGAAGAGATAAAAAAAAGGGTTAACTTCAATTTATCTGCAGAAAAGAAATGGGCTATGAACACAGGAACTCTAAACACCTTTACAAATAAAATACAAGCCTGGCCTATACTTTATCCAGAGACTGAGATTTTTGATTTTTGATTTCTGAATAATATTATATCATATGTATGTACGCTAATAAGACTGCTACCTGAATATGTAACTTTGACTTTCTCTCTTTCTTTTTTTTTTCTCTTTCTCCTTCCCTTCTCTCCTTTCCTCTTTTCTACTACTCACCCTCTCATATTTTACAAGAGATAATAATCAGGTTCTCTTTAGTTCTGGTTTGTTTTTATACAAATGTAATAGAAGTTATTAAGACTCAGTGTTTTACTTAGACATATATATAGGACAAAGATAAGAAAAAAAAGTATAAGAATATCTTATATATTTAGCTAACTAACTAGCTCATACTAGATTTCTATACAGAGATAGAATACGTGTAGTCTAGTCCACCTGTCCAGTCTACATAGATAAAATTCAACCTGAAGTCCTATCTGGGCGACCGCTGGTCGGCTGCCTAGTAGAGACAACTTATACTACATCAGGACAATAACTTGACAAGAGAATGGTTTCGGTTCCCTGGGATCTCTGTAGGGTGGTTCTATTCCCCCATTTCCCAGGTCGAGCTGAATCCATTATTGTATATATATATACCCAACATCTTGGTGTTCTGGACTGCACACAGATATGGTCATAAGACTATAAACCAACACAGACATATGTATGTATATAGATTTTGTTATTTCATTGACAAGAAATACTGTTTGTACCCTGTATGTACCGAAAGTATGTAATTATATCATTCTTTTCAAAGTTATCGGACTTACTGTTATAAGTCTGCTGTTGTAAAAATTCAAAAACTGTTCAATAAAAATTATTGAAACATAGATTAGAATCGAGAGCCAACGGTAAGTTTTCTATGTTAAACCATTACACCATTGAAAAACTGGTTACGTTTGCAATCGAAAGAAAAATGACTATAGTTGAAGAGGTAATGGCCCCTAAACTATGTTCTGGGATGAAAGTTACAGCTTCAGTGAAATCCGTTTGCAAATCGGAGTGATAGATTAGAATCGAGAGCCAAAGGTAAGTTTTCTATGTTAAACCATTACACCATTGAAAAACTGGTTACGTTTGCAATCGAAAGAAAAATGACTATAGTTGAAGAGGTAATGGCCCCTAAACTATGTTCTGGGATGAAAGTTACAGCTTCAGTGAAATCCGTTTGCAAATCGGAGTGATAGATTAGAATCGAGAGCCAACGGTAAGTTTTCTATGTTAGACCATTACACCATTGAAAAACTGGTTACGTTTGCAATCGAAAGAAAAATGACTATAGTTGAAGAGGTAATGGCCCCTAAACTATGTTCTGGGATGAAAGTTACAGCTTCAGTGAAATCCGTTTGCAAATCGGAGTGATAGATTAGAATCGAGAGCCAACGGTAAGTTTTCTATGTTAAACCATTACACCATTGAAAAACTGGTTACGTTTGCAATCGAAAGAAAAATGACTATAGTTGAAGAGGTAATGGCCCCTAAACTATGTTCTGGGATGAAAGTTACAGCTTCAGTGAAATCCGTTTGCAAATCGGAGTGATAGATTAGAATCGAGAGCCAACGGTAAGTTTTCTATGTTAAACCATTACACCATTGAAAAACTGGTTACGTTTGCAATCGAAAGAAAAATGACTATAGTTGAAGAGGTAATGGCCCCTAAACTATGTTCTGGGATGAAAGTTACAGCTTCAGTGAAATCCGTTTGCAAATCGGAGTGATAGATTAGAATCGAGAGCCAACGGTAAGTTTTCTATGTTAAACCATTACACCATTGAAAAACTGGTTACGTTTGCAATCGAAAGAAAAATGACTATAGTTGAAGAGGTAATGGCCCCTAAACTATGTTCTGGGATGAAAGTTACAGCTTCAGTGAAATCCGTTTGCAAATCGGAGTGATAGATTAGAATCGAGAGCCAACGGTAAGTTTTCTATGTTAAACCATTACACCATTGAAAAACTGGTTACGTTTGCAATCGAAAGAAAAATGACTATAGTTGAAGAGGTAATGGCCCCTAAACTATGTTCTGGGATGAAAGTTACAGCTTCAGTGAAATCCGTTTGCAAATCGGAGTGATAGATTAGAATCGAGAGCCAACGGTAAGTTTTCTATGTTAAACCATTACACCATTGAAAAACTGGTTACGTTTGCAATCGAAAGAAAAATGACTATAGTTGAAGAGGTAATGGCCCCTAAACTATGTTCTGGGATGAAAGTTACAGCTTCAGTGAAATCCGTTTGCAAATCGGAGTGATAGATTAGAATCGAGAGCCAACGGTAAGTTTTCTATGTTAAACCATTACACCATTGAAAAACTGGTTACGTTTGCAATCGAAAGAAAAATGACTATAGTTGAAGAGGTAATGGCCCCTAAACTATGTTCTGGGATGAAAGTTACAGCTTCAGTGAAATCCGTTTGCAAATCGGAGTGATAGATTAGAATCGAGAGCCAACGGTAAGTTTTCTATGTTAAACCATTACACCATTGAAAAACTGGTTACGTTTGCAATCGAAAGAAAAATGACTATAGTTGAAGAGGTAATGGCCCCTAAACTATGTTCTGGGATGAAAGTTACAGCTTCAGTGAAATCCGTTTGCAAATCGGAGTGATAGATTAGAATCGAGAGCCAACGGTAAGTTTTCTATGTTAAACCATTACACCATTGAAAAACTGGTTACGTTTGCAATCGAAAGAAAAATGACTATAGTTGAAGAGGTAATGGCCCCTAAACTATGTTCTGGGATGAAAGTTACAGCTTCAGTGAAATCCGTTTGCAAATCGGAGTGATAGATTAGAATCGAGAGCCAACGGTAAGTTTTCTATGTTAAACCATTACACCATTGAAAAACTGGTTACGTTTGCAATCGAAAGAAAAATGACTATAGTTGAAGAGGTAATGGCCCCTAAACTATGTTCTGGGATGAAAGTTACAGCTTCAGTGAAATCCGTTTGCAAATCGGAGTGATAGATTAGAATCGAGAGCCAACGGTAAGTTTTCTATGTTAAACCATTACACCATTGAAAAACTGGTTGCGTTTGCAATCGAAAGAAAAATGACTATAGTTGAAGAGGTAATGGCCCCTAAACTATGTTCTGGGATGAAAGTTACAGCTTCAGTGAAATCCGTTTGCAAATCGGAGTGATAGATTAGAATCGAGAGCCAACGGTAAGTTTTCTATGTTAAACCATTACACCATTGAAAAACTGGTTGCGTTTGCAATCGAAAGAAAAATGACTATAGTTGAAGAGGTAATGGCCCCTAAACTATGTTCTGGGATGAAAGTTACAGCTTCAGTGAAATCCGTTTGCAAATCGGAGTGATAGATTAGAATCGAGAGCCAACGGTAAGTTTTCTATGTTAAACCATTACACCATTGAAAAACTGGTTACGTTTGCAATCGAAAGAAAAATGACTATAGTTGAAGAGGTAATGGCCCCTAAACTATGTTCTGGGATGAAAGTTACAGCTTCAGTGAAATCCGTTTGCAAATCGGAGTGATAGATTAGAATCGAGAGCCAACGGTAAGTTTTCTATGTTAAACCATTACACCATTGAAAAACTGGTTACGTTTGCAATCGAAAGAAAAATGACTATAGTTGAAGAGGTAATGGCCCCTAAACTATGTTCTGGGATGAAAGTTACAGCTTCAGTGAAATCCGTTTGCAAATCGGAGTGATAGATTAGAATCGAGAGCCAACGGTAAGTTTTCTATGTTAAACCATTACACCATTGAAAAACTGGTTACGTTTGCAATCGAAAGAAAAATGACTATAGTTGAAGAGGTAATGGCCCCTAAACTATGTTCTGGGATGAAAGTTACAGCTTCAGTGAAATCCGTTTGCAAATCGGAGTGATAGATTAGAATCGAGAGCCAACGGTAAGTTTTCTATGTTAAACCATTACACCATTGAAAAACTGGTTACGTTTGCAATCGAAAGAAAAATGACTATAGTTGAAGAGGTAATGGCCCCTAAACTATGTTCTGGGATGAAAGTTACAGCTTCAGTGAAATCCGTTTGCAAATCGGAGTGATAGATTAGAATCGAGAGCCAACGGTAAGTTTTCTATGTTAAACCATTACACCATTGAAAAACTGGTTACGTTTGCAATCGAAAGAAAAATGACTATAGTTGAAGAGGTAATGGCCCCTAAACTATGTTCTGGGATGAAAGTTACAGCTTCAGTGAAATCCGTTTGCAAATCGGAGTGATAGATTAGAATCGAGAGCCAACGGTAAGTTTTCTATGTTAAACCATTACACCATTGAAAAACTGGTTACGTTTGCAATCGAAAGAAAAATGACTATAGTTGAAGAGGTAATGGCCCCTAAACTATGTTCTTGGATGAAAGTTACAGCTTCAGTGAAATCCGTTTGCAAATCGGAGTGATAGATTAGAATCGAGAGCCAACGGTAAGTTTTCTATGTTAAACCATTACACCATTGAAAAACTGGTTACGTTTGCAATCGAAAGAAAAATGACTATAGTTGAAGAGGTAATGGCCCCTAAACTATGTTCTGGGATGAAAGTTACAGCTTCAGTGAAATCCGTTTGCAAATCGGAGTGATAGATTAGAATCGAGAGCCAACGGTAAGTTTTCTATGTTAAACCATTACACCATTGAAAAACTGGTTACGTTTGCAATCGAAAGAAAAATGACTATAGTTGAAGAGGTAATGGCCCCTAAACTATGTTCTGGAATGAAAGTTACAGCTTCAGTGAAATCCGTTTGCAAATCGGAGTGATAGATTAGAATCGAGAGCCAACGGTAAGTTTTCTATGTTAAACCATTACACCATTGAAAAACTGGTTACGTTTGCAATCGAAAGAAAAATGACTATAGTTGAAGAGGTAATGGCCCCTAAACTATGTTCTGGGATGAAAGTTACAGCTTCAGTGAAATCCGTTTGCAAATCGGAGTGATAGATTAGAATCGAGAGCCAACGGTAAGTTTTCTATGTTAAACCATTACACCATTGAAAAACTGGTTACGTTTGCAATCGAAAGAAAAATGACTATAGTTGAAGAGGTAATGGCCCCTAAACTATGTTCTGGGATGAAAGTTACAGCTTCAGTGAAATCCGTTTGCAAATCGGAGTGATAGATTAGAATCGAGAGCCAACGGTAAGTTTTCTATGTTAAACCATTACACCATTGAAAAACTGGTTACGTTTGCAATCGAAAGAAAAATGACTATAGTTGAAGAGGTAATGGCCCCTAAACTATGTTCTGGGATGAAAGTTACAGCTTCAGTGAAATCCGTTTGCAAATCGGAGTGATAGATTAGAATCGAGAGCCAACGGTAAGTTTTCTATGTTAAACCATTACACCATTGAAAAACTGGTTACGTTTGCAATCGAAAGAAAAATGACTATAGTTGAAGAGGTAATGGCCCCTAAACTATGTTCTGGGATGAAAGTTACAGCTTCAGTGAAATCCGTTTGCAAATCGGAGTGATAGATTAGAATCGAGAGCCAACGGTAAGTTTTCTATGTTAAACCATTACACCATTGAAAAACTGGTTACGTTTGCAATCGAAAGAAAAATGACTATAGTTGAAGAGGTAATGGCCCCTAAACTATGTTCTGGGATGAAAGTTACAGCTTCAGTGAAATCCGTTTGCAAATCGGAGTGATAGATTAGAATCGAGAGCCAACGGTAAGTTTTCTATGTTAAACCATTACACCATTGAAAAACTGGTTACGTTTGCAATCGAAAGAAAAATGACTATAGTTGAAGAGGTAATGGCCCCTAAACTATGTTCTGGGATGAAAGTTACAGCTTCAGTGAAATCCGTTTGCAAATCGGAGTGATAGATTAGAATCGAGAGCCAACGGTAAGTTTTCTATGTTAAACCATTACACCATTGAAAAACTGGTTACGTTTGCAATCGAAAGAAAAATGACTATAGTTGAAGAGGTAATGGCCCCTAAACTATGTTCTGGGATGAAAGTTACAGCTTCAGTGAAATCCGTTTGCAAATCGGAGTGATAGATTAGAATCGAGAGCCAACGGTAAGTTTTCTATGTTAAACCATTACACCATTGAAAAACTGGTTACGTTTGCAATCGAAAGAAAAATGACTATAGTTGAAGAGGTAATGGCCCCTAAACTATGTTCTGGGATGAAAGTTACAGCTTCAGTGAAATCCGTTTGCAAATCGGAGTGATAGATTAGAATCGAGAGCCAACGGTAAGTTTTCTATGTTAAACCATTACACCATTGAAAAACTGGTTACGTTTGCAATCGAAAGAAAAATGACTATAGTTGAAGAGGTAATGGCCCCTAAACTATGTTCTGGGATGAAAGTTACAGCTTCAGTGAAATCCGTTTGCAAATCGGAGTGATAGATTAGAATCGAGAGCCAACGGTAAGTTTTCTATGTTAAACCATTACACCATTGAAAAACTGGTTACGTTTGCAATCGAAAGAAAAATGACTATAGTTGAAGAGGTAATGGCCCCTAAACTATGTTCTGGGATGAAAGTTACAGCTTCAGTGAAATCCGTTTGCAAATCGGAGTGATAGATTAGAATCGAGAGCCAACGGTAAGTTTTCTATGTTAAACCATTACACCATTGAAAAACTGGTTACGTTTGCAATCGAAAGAAAAATGACTATAGTTGAAGAGGTAATGGCCCCTAAACTATGTTCTGGGATGAAAGTTACAGCTTCAGTGAAATCCGTTTGCAAATCGGAGTGATAGATTAGAATCGAGAGCCAACGGTAAGTTTTCTATGTTAAACCATTACACCATTGAAAAACTGGTTACGTTTGCAATCGAAAGAAAAATGACTATAGTTGAAGAGGTAATGGCCCCTAAACTATGTTCTGGGATGAAAGTTACAGCTTCAGTGAAATCCGTTTGCAAATCGGAGTGATAGATTAGAATCGAGAGCCAACGGTAAGTTTTCTATGTTAAACCATTACACCATTGAAAAACTGGTTACGTTTGCAATCGAAAGAAAAATGACTATAGTTGAAGAGGTAATGGCCCCTAAACTATGTTCTGGGATGAAAGTTACAGCTTCAGTGAAATCCGTTTGCAAATCGGAGTGATAGATTAGAATCGAGAGCCAACGGTAAGTTTTCTATGTTAAACCATTACACCATTGAAAAACTGGTTACGTTTGCAATCGAAAGAAAAATGACTATAGTTGAAGAGGTAATGGCCCCTAAACTATGTTCTGGGATGAAAGTTACAGCTTCAGTGAAATCCGTTTGCAAATCGGAGTGATAGATTAGAATCGAGAGCCAACGGTAAGTTTTCTATGTTAAACCATTACACCATTGAAAAACTGGTTACGTTTGCAATCGAAAGAAAAATGACTATAGTTGAAGAGGTAATGGCCCCTAAACTATGTTCTGGGATGAAAGTTACAGCTTCAGTGAAATCCGTTTGCAAATCGGAGTGATAGATTAGAATCGAGAGCCAACGGTAAGTTTTCTATGTTAAACCATTACACCATTGAAAAACTGGTTACGTTTGCAATCGAAAGAAAAATGACTATAGTTGAAGAGGTAATGGCCCCTAAACTATGTTCTGGGATGAAAGTTACAGCTTCAGTGAAATCCGTTTGCAAATCGGAGTGATAGATTAGAATCGAGAGCCAACGGTAAGTTTTCTATGTTAAACCATTACACCATTGAAAAACTGGTTACGTTTGCAATCGAAAGAAAAATGACTATAGTTGAAGAGGTAATGGCCCCTAAACTATGTTCTGGGATGAAAGTTACAGCTTCAGTGAAATCCGTTTGCAAATCGGAGTGATAGATTAGAATCGAGAGCCAACGGTAAGTTTTCTATGTTAAACCATTACACCATTGAAAAACTGGTTACGTTTGCAATCGAAAGAAAAATGACTATAGTTGAAGAGGTAATGGCCCCTAAACTATGTTCTGGGATGAAAGTTACAGCTTCAGTGAAATCCGTTTGCAAATCGGAGTGATAGATTAGAATCGAGAGCCAACGGTAAGTTTTCTATGTTAAACCATTACACCATTGAAAAACTGGTTACGTTTGCAATCGAAAGAAAAATGACTATAGTTGAAGAGGTAATGGCCCCTAAACTATGTTCTGGGATGAAAGTTACAGCTTCAGTGAAATCCGTTTGCAAATCGGAGTGATAGATTAGAATCGAGAGCCAACGGTAAGTTTTCTATGTTAAACCATTACACCATTGAAAAACTGGTTACGTTTGCAATCGAAAGAAAAATGACTATAGTTGAAGAGGTAATGGCCCCTAAACTATGTTCTGGGATGAAAGTTACAGCTTCAGTGAAATCCGTTTGCAAATCGGAGTGATAGATTAGAATCGAGAGCCAACGGTAAGTTTTCTATGTTAAACCATTACACCATTGAAAACTGGTTACGTTTGCAATCGAAAGAAAAATGACTATAGTTGAAGAGGTAATGGCCCCTAAACTATGTTCTGGGATGAAAGTTACAGCTTCAGTGAAATCCGTTTGCAAATCGGAGTGATAGATTAGAATCGAGAGCCAACGGTAAGTTTTCTATGTTAAACCATTACACCATTGAAAAACTGGTTACGTTTGCAATCGAAAGAAAAATGACTATAGTTGAAGAGGTAATGGCCCCTAAACTATGTTCTGGGATGAAAGTTACAGCTTCAGTGAAATCCGTTTGCAAATCGGAGTGATAGATTAGAATCGAGAGCCAACGGTAAGTTTTCTATGTTAAACCATTACACCATTGAAAAACTGGTTACGTTTGCAATCGAAAGAAAAATGACTATAGTTGAAGAGGTAATGGCCCCTAAACTATGTTCTGGGATGAAAGTTACAGCTTCAGTGAAATCCGTTTGCAAATCGGAGTGATAGATTAGAATCGAGAGCCAAAGGTAAGTTTTCTATGTTAAACCATTACACCATTGAAAAACTGGTTACGTTTGCAATCGAAAGAAAAATGACTATAGTTGAAGAGGTAATGGCCCCTAAACTATGTTCTGGGATGAAAGTTACAGCTTCAGTGAAATCCGTTTGCAAATCGGAGTGATAGATTAGAATCGAGAGCCAACGGTAAGTTTTCTATGTTAGACCATTACACCATTGAAAAACTGGTTACGTTTGCAATCGAAAGAAAAATGACTATAGTTGAAGAGGTAATGGCCCCTAAACTATGTTCTGGGATGAAAGTTACAGCTTCAGTGAAATCCGTTTGCAAATCGGAGTGATAGATTAGAATCGAGAGCCAACGGTAAGTTTTCTATGTTAAACATTACACCATTGAAAAACTGGTTACGTTTGCAATCGAAAGAAAAATGACTATAGTTGAAGAGGTAATGGCCCCTAAACTATGTTCTGGATGAAAGTTACAGCTTCAGTGAAATCCGTTTGCAAATCGGAGTGATAGATTAGAATCGAGAGCCAACGGTAAGTTTTCTATGTTAAACCATTACACCATTGAAAAACTGGTTACGTTTGCAATCGAAAGAAAAATGACTATAGTTGAAGAGGTAATGGCCCCTAAACTATGTTCTGGGATGAAAGTTACAGCTTCAGTGAAATCCGTTTGCAAATCGGAGTGATAGATTAGAATCGAGAGCCAACGGTAAGTTTTCTATGTTAAACCATTACACCATTGAAAAACTGGTTACGTTTGCAATCGAAAGAAAAATGACTATAGTTGAAGAGGTAATGGCCCCTAAACTATGTTCTGGGATGAAAGTTACAGCTTCAGTGAAATCCGTTTGCAAATCGGAGTGATAGATTAGAATCGAGAGCCAACGGTAAGTTTTCTATGTTAAACCATTACACCATTGAAAAACTGGTTACGTTTGCAATCGAAAGAAAAATGACTATAGTTGAAGAGGTAATGGCCCCTAAACTATGTTCTGGGATGAAAGTTACAGCTTCAGTGAAATCCGTTTGCAAATCGGAGTGATAGATTAGAATCGAGAGCCAACGGTAAGTTTTCTATGTTAAACCATTACACCATTGAAAAACTGGTTACGTTTGCAATCGAAAGAAAAATGACTATAGTTGAAGAGGTAATGGCCCCTAAACTATGTTCTGGGATGAAAGTTACAGCTTCAGTGAAATCCGTTTGCAAATCGGAGTGATAGATTAGAATCGAGAGCCAACGGTAAGTTTTCTATGTTAAACCATTACACCATTGAAAAACTGGTTACGTTTGCAATCGAAAGAAAAATGACTATAGTTGAAGAGGTAATGGCCCCTAAACTATGTTCTGGGATGAAAGTTACAGCTTCAGTGAAATCCGTTTGCAAATCGGAGTGATAGATTAGAATCGAGAGCCAACGGTAAGTTTTCTATGTTAAACCATTACACCATTGAAAAACTGGTTACGTTTGCAATCGAAAGAAAAATGACTATAGTTGAAGAGGTAATGGCCCCTAAACTATGTTCTGGGATGAAAGTTACAGCTTCAGTGAAATCCGTTTGCAAATCGGAGTGATAGATTAGAATCGAGAGCCAACGGTAAGTTTTCTATGTTAAACCATTACACCATTGAAAAACTGGTTACGTTTGCAATCGAAAGAAAAATGACTATAGTTGAAGAGGTAATGGCCCCTAAACTATGTTCTGGGATGAAAGTTACAGCTTCAGTGAAATCCGTTTGCAAATCGGAGTGATAGATTAGAATCGAGAGCCAACGGTAAGTTTTCTATGTTAAACCATTACACCATTGAAAAACTGGTTACGTTTGCAATCGAAAGAAAAATGACTATAGTTGAAGAGGTAATGGCCCCTAAACTATGTTCTGGGATGAAAGTTACAGCTTCAGTGAAATCCGTTTGCAAATCGGAGTGATAGATTAGAATCGAGAGCCAACGGTAAGTTTTCTATGTTAAACCATTACACCATTGAAAAACTGGTTGCGTTTGCAATCGAAAGAAAAATGACTATAGTTGAAGAGGTAATGGCCCCTAAACTATGTTCTGGGATGAAAGTTACAGCTTCAGTGAAATCCGTTTGCAAATCGGAGTGATAGATTAGAATCGAGAGCCAACGGTAAGTTTTCTATGTTAAACCATTACACCATTGAAAAACTGGTTGCGTTTGCAATCGAAAGAAAAATGACTATAGTTGAAGAGGTAATGGCCCCTAAACTATGTTCTGGGATGAAAGTTACAGCTTCAGTGAAATCCGTTTGCAAATCGGAGTGATAGATTAGAATCGAGAGCCAACGGTAAGTTTTCTATGTTAAACCATTACACCATTGAAAAACTGGTTACGTTTGCAATCGAAAGAAAAATGACTATAGTTGAAGAGGTAATGGCCCCTAAACTATGTTCTGGGATGAAAGTTACAGCTTCAGTGAAATCCGTTTGCAAATCGGAGTGATAGATTAGAATCGAGAGCCAACGGTAAGTTTTCTATGTTAAACCATTACACCATTGAAAAACTGGTTACGTTTGCAATCGAAAGAAAAATGACTATAGTTGAAGAGGTAATGGCCCCTAAACTATGTTCTGGGATGAAAGTTACAGCTTCAGTGAAATCCGTTTGCAAATCGGAGTGATAGATTAGAATCGAGAGCCAACGGTAAGTTTTCTATGTTAAACCATTACACCATTGAAAAACTGGTTACGTTTGCAATCGAAAGAAAAATGACTATAGTTGAAGAGGTAATGGCCCCTAAACTATGTTCTGGGATGAAAGTTACAGCTTCAGTGAAATCCGTTTGCAAATCGGAGTGATAGATTAGAATCGAGAGCCAACGGTAAGTTTTCTATGTTAAACCATTACACCATTGAAAAACTGGTTACGTTTGCAATCGAAAGAAAAATGACTATAGTTGAAGAGGTAATGGCCCCTAAACTATGTTCTGGGATGAAAGTTACAGCTTCAGTGAAATCCGTTTGCAAATCGGAGTGATAGATTAGAATCGAGAGCCAACGGTAAGTTTTCTATGTTAAACCATTACACCATTGAAAAACTGGTTACGTTTGCAATCGAAAGAAAAATGACTATAGTTGAAGAGGTAATGGCCCCTAAACTATGTTCTGGGATGAAAGTTACAGCTTCAGTGAAATCCGTTTGCAAATCGGAGTGATAGATTAGAATCGAGAGCCAACGGTAAGTTTTCTATGTTAAACCATTACACCATTGAAAAACTGGTTACGTTTGCAATCGAAAGAAAAATGACTATAGTTGAAGAGGTAATGGCCCCTAAACTATGTTCTGGGATGAAAGTTACAGCTTCAGTGAAATCCGTTTGCAAATCGGAGTGATAGATTAGAATCGAGAGCCAAAGGTAAGTTTTCTATGTTAAACCATTACACCATTGAAAAACTGGTTACGTTTGCAATCGAAAGAAAAATGACTATAGTTGAAGAGGTAATGGCCCCTAAACTATGTTCTGGGATGAAAGTTACAGCTTCAGTGAAATCCGTTTGCAAATCGGAGTGATAGATTAGAATCGAGAGCCAACGGTAAGTTTTCTATGTTAGACCATTACACCATTGAAAAACTGGTTACGTTTGCAATCGAAAGAAAAATGACTATAGTTGAAGAGGTAATGGCCCCTAAACTATGTTCTGGGATGAAAGTTACAGCTTCAGTGAAATCCGTTTGCAAATCGGAGTGATAGATTAGAATCGAGAGCCAACGGTAAGTTTTCTATGTTAAACCATTACACCATTGAAAAACTGGTTACGTTTGCAATCGAAAGAAAAATGACTATAGTTGAAGAGGTAATGGCCCCTAAACTATGTTCTGGGATGAAAGTTACAGCTTCAGTGAAATCCGTTTGCAAATCGGAGTGATAGATTAGAATCGAGAGCCAACGGTAAGTTTTCTATGTTAAACCATTACACCATTGAAAAACTGGTTACGTTTGCAATCGAAAGAAAAATGACTATAGTTGAAGAGGTAATGGCCCCTAAACTATGTTCTGGGATGAAAGTTACAGCTTCAGTGAAATCCGTTTGCAAATCGGAGTGATAGATTAGAATCGAGAGCCAACGGTAAGTTTTCTATGTTAAACCATTACACCATTGAAAAACTGGTTACGTTTGCAATCGAAAGAAAAATGACTATAGTTGAAGAGGTAATGGCCCCTAAACTATGTTCTGGGATGAAAGTTACAGCTTCAGTGAAATCCGTTTGCAAATCGGAGTGATAGATTAGAATCGAGAGCCAACGGTAAGTTTTCTATGTTAAACCATTACACCATTGAAAAACTGGTTACGTTTGCAATCGAAAGAAAAATGACTATAGTTGAAGAGGTAATGGCCCCTAAACTATGTTCTTGGATGAAAGTTACAGCTTCAGTGAAATCCGTTTGCAAATCGGAGTGATAGATTAGAATCGAGAGCCAACGGTAAGTTTTCTATGTTAAACCATTACACCATTGAAAAACTGGTTACGTTTGCAATCGAAAGAAAAATGACTATAGTTGAAGAGGTAATGGCCCCTAAACTATGTTCTGGGATGAAAGTTACAGCTTCAGTGAAATCCGTTTGCAAATCGGAGTGATAGATTAGAATCGAGAGCCAACGGTAAGTTTTCTATGTTAAACCATTACACCATTGAAAAACTGGTTACGTTTGCAATCGAAAGAAAAATGACTATAGTTGAAGAGGTAATGGCCCCTAAACTATGTTCTGGGATGAAAGTTACAGCTTCAGTGAAATCCGTTTGCAAATCGGAGTGATAGATTAGAATCGAGAGCCAACGGTAAGTTTTCTATGTTAAACCATTACACCATTGAAAAACTGGTTACGTTTGCAATCGAAAGAAAAATGACTATAGTTGAAGAGGTAATGGCCCCTAAACTATGTTCTGGGATGAAAGTTACAGCTTCAGTGAAATCCGTTTGCAAATCGGAGTGATAGATTAGAATCAAGAGCCAACGGTAAGTTTTCTATGTTAAACCATTACACCATTGAAAAACTGGTTACGTTTGCAATCGAAAGAAAAATGACTATAGTTGAAGAGGTAATGGCCCCTAAACTATGTTCTGGGATGAAAGTTACAGCTTCAGTGAAATCCGTTTGCAAATCGGAGTGATAGATTAGAATCGAGAGCCAACGGTAAGTTTTCTATGTTAAACCAAGTACAATAATTTTTATTGAAGTTTTTCATAACAAGTTATTACATTACAGGAATTAGTGATTATGTATTCACATTTGCATAGCTGTCTACATGAATACAGTATAGCAATCAACATATGTCTTTATTACAGAGATTATATAACAAGTAAGAAAAATAAGAAAAATAAGAAAAGTGGAATAATCTGGTTACGAGGTAAGTGGAAATTTTACAGGTGTAGCTTATTGGTATGAAGCTATTATGAAGCTAATATAAGGGGGGTAACTGAAGGATCAGATGTAGTATGTAAGGTGTAATATTGAGTAGACAATTGCATGAGGAAATCCGCTTCCAGCGCGGAATTCCACATACAGTTCCTGAAACTACATTCTCGTCTTGAGAGTATATCTGGCTCTACCAGTTCCCCATCCAGAATAGTTATCTCCCAGTGAAAAGGAATCAAAATCCCTAAGATCAGGGGTACTTAACCAGGTGATGATTGTCCTCTAACCAGTTTTATTTAAAGAAAAGGAAGAGTGATGGAAAGTCTGGTGTGAAATTGACTTAACAAATAATCTATATAGTATTAAGCATACTTAGAACTATAATAATCCTACGGGTAAATAACAGAAGGTCTCTTGGAACTGTATTCTTTTCTTCAAAAGAATCAAAAACCTATTGCGTTAGAAGTTTAAAATTTTCTAATTTTGTCAAAAAGGATATTCAATTTTGACGTAACCACATTTAAATGACATATCACTGTTTTGTCTAGGTGATGCTTATATAAGCTAGAATTCTATATTCCCTAATGCACTGTATATCAACCACAGCTCCAGTAGTACGGGAGTAATCTAATAGATCCGTCAAGGATCCTCTCGACCTGGAAAATGGGGGAGTTAACCACCCTTCTGAGATTCCAGGGAGTGGATCCTCAACTAAGGAACCTCATAAGTCTACCAGAGTGTAATATATCATAAATGGTTAAAAGAAGGGAAAAAGGAGATTCCTAAATAGCTGGTGGTTGTTATGACTCCAATTATAGTTAAGTAGCTGTCATGACAATTACTTTTATTGTGTATGTTACAACTAGAACTAAACTACTCGAACTATGTACAGTTAGAATGTCCCATATGTGTTTCCAGAGCCAGAGATATCTATCTATTTTGAGATAAATGAGCACCAGAGCCTTACCTGCGAGGATCCCACTAGCACACGATCATACATGAGAGTTTCATATGAGAGTACCTCTATCACAAGACCAGAGAGACCAGAGAGACCAAAGAGACCACACATCTAGAATTCCATTAGTTTGGATTCCTTATATGCAACAGGCCAAAGAGCCGCCACCTCCAGGAAAGCACCCAGGCTTCCACATCTAATCGCCCAGGATTTCTCTGCAATTAGGTTTGAGTCAACAATTCGCAGAATTTCACCAATTGTTGGAATGACTTTGGATTTCCAATTAAATGCTAATTGATTCCTGACAGTAATAAAGATGTGATTATAGATTAATCTCTCCTGGGGTGGTAGGTCCATGGTTCCTATATGCAACAAAGCCATACCAGAGGGTATAGGATGTATGGACATAGGTAGTTGTCCCAAGAAGATTCCTATGTCTGTTCTGAGTTTTTTCAGTTTGGGGCAGTCCCATAAGATATGTCCAACGGTACCCGCCCGGTTGCAACCCCTCCAACACATAGGAGATGCCTTCATATCAAATTTAGAAATCCTCTCAGGTGTCATGTACCACTGCCAAATGCTCTTTAGTAAGCCTTCATGATGTCTCACACAATGCGAAGACTTCTTTACTGATCTTAAGACCTTTTCCCATTCTTCCATGTCTATCTCTGTTTGCAGATACTCCTGCCAACTATCCAGTTGCCAGTGCGGGGTAGAATCTTTCATTTTTAGCAAGGTTTTATAAAAAATAGATGTACCCTTATAGTGTGAACCTTGAGGGTGAATAATTTTACTGATTTGTGGGGTCAGAGATACTGGGCTGTACGGGTGGTATTTGCAAAATGTACTGATTTTTCTATAAGTGGGTAGTTCTGTTGGGGGAAGACCATAGGTTTGGGTGAAAAATTCAAATGGCCTCAGGTCTGAGTTATCTAAGAGATCTTCTATGGTATTAATACCAGAATCTATCCAGGTTTGTAAATTTAGGTTATTTATTAAAGTTTGGAGAGTGGTTAAGGGTGTGTCTGATTCTATAGATAAAATATCTTTTTTGCACAAAGCAGTTAGTTCCTTCCAGATCCTAAATGTGTTAGTTGTTAATGGGTTCTGGGTGGTCTGTCTAGTTTTCCAGGCCAGTCTGGCTCCAAGATATAATTTATAGTCTCCGTAGCTAAGCTGATCCTCTTCAATCGAGAACCACTGTTTTGTGTTATCTCCAAGCCAAACTGCCCTGGATTGATCCATTATTGTGGCTTTATAATAAAGCTCCAGGTTAGGGACACCTAAGCCCAGATTAGCAGTATCCTTCATTAATATTTTGTTGGAAAACCTGGATTTTTTGTTTAGTAAAATAAATTGGTTGAGGGCTTTTTGTAGGGTATTGAAGAAGGTTTGGGGTACTTTTATGGGTAAGTTTCTAAAGAGATATAAAAGTTGGGGGAGAATAAACATTTTGAAAGCTGCATTCCTTCCTAGCCATGAGTATTCTACCTTTGCCAGATCTTCTAGTTTTTCTTTGAACTTTTTTAACCATGGGGCATAGTTTTCTTTATAGATCTTATTTAATGTGGGGGTTATGTATATTCCTAAATACTTTATGGCAGTTTCATTCCATAAGAATTCACAAGAATTTTTTAAGATATCCCTATCTTTCTGTGGGATAAAACATGGAAGAATAGTTGTCTTTTTCTCGTTTAGCTTGTAATATGAAATTTTGGAGAACTCTTCTAGTTCCAGTTGAGCATTTGGCAGTGATACAAGTGGTTTCTGAAGGAGAAGGATCACATCATCGGCATATAAACCCATTTTATGTGTGGTTTGTTTATTTTTTATGCCAAAAATTTGTGGATTGTCTCTAATTCTTTGAGCAAGAGGCTCAATCGTTAAGTTGAATATTAGGGGTGAGAGGGGGCAACCTTGACGGGTACCGTTCCTTATATCAAAGGGTAGAGAGAGTGAGCCCGAAGAAAGGACTCTTGCAGATGGGTGAGTGTATAGGGCTAAAATAGCCTTGTGTAAGAAGGCTGGAATACCAAATTTAGTGAGCACCTTAGATAGGTACAGCCAATTGACTCTGTCGAACGCCTTCTCCGCGTCCAAGGAGACAAGGAGAGTAGGCGTCCGACAGAGCCCAATTCTATGAAGCAGAGATAAAACCTTGCGAGTGCCATCACTAGTTGACCTATTCTTAGTAAACCCTACCTGATCTGGGTGGATAATTTGGGGTATAAGGGGAGATAACCTATTAGCTATTATTCGGGCGTATAATTTTATATCAGTGTTTAATAGGGAGATGGGTCTATAATTACTGGGGTCAGAGGGGTCCTTACCTTCTTTGGGAATTGTAGTTATTAGGGCCGAAAGTGATTCTCTAGGGAAGTTACCTTTAGTAGCTGCTTCGTTAAACATATTTGTTAGGGGGGTTACTAGAATTGAGATGAATTTTTTAAAATAATCATTAATGAAACCATCAGGCCCTGGGGCTTTATCTTTCTTTAGGGATCCTATTGCTGCTATGGTTTCTTGTTCTGTGAAGGGGGTCGCTAGGTATTTTTGCTCGAATTCTGTGAGAGAAGGGAGATTTACTTTATCAAGATAGGATTCTATTTCTTGTGACAAAGGAGTATGGGTGGTTGGGTCCTTTTCAAGATTATAGAGGGCTTCATAGTATTCTGCTAGTGCGTTTACAATGTCTTTGGGGTGGTGGACTTCTATTTTTGTTTTGGGGTGTGTGATTTTAATAATTCTTTGGCGAATTCTTTTCCCCTTAATCTTTTGGGCCATGGCCTTCCCTGCTCTATTATTATCATAGTACCAGTTTTGTTTTAATGTGGTTTGCCATTTGTCGTACTGGTAATACATTTTGTCTGCTAGGGTCTGTCTGGTTTCCTCTAGTTGGGGTATAAGTTCTTTTTTATGGTTGTTATATATTTCTTTCTCAAATGCTTTAATTTTTCCTAATAAAATATTAGTTTGTTCTCTAACTTTTTTGTTGTGGATGGCACTCAGCTTAATAAAGGTTCCTCTGATAAATGCTTTGTGAGCATTCCAAAGAGTAGAATTGGAGATGTCTCCTGTGTTGTTCAGTTTAAAATACTCTATTAGTTCCCTTTTGAGAATGGGGGCGGTGTGTTCAGAGTGAAGGATATACTTGTTGAGTCTCCATATATATTGTTGTTTGGTTGAGTTCTGGATGTGAAATCTTACCATAAGAGGTGAGTGGTCTGACCACACTCTAGTACCAATTTCCATCTCTGAGACCAGTGGTAAAGTAAATTGGTCTGTTAGGCAATGATCAATACGAGTGAAGGACTTATGAATGGTTGAGTAGAATGTGAACTGTTTCTCCCTGGGGTGAATGCACCTCCAGGTATCAAACAGCTCATTCTTAGTCAAAATTGGTTGTATAGTGGAATGTTTGGTTCTTAATTTGGAAGTACAATCTAGTTGTGGATCTGTTATGGAGTTCAGGTCTCCAGATATGAAAAGATACCCTTTCTTAAAAGTTGTTATTTTTTTGAGTTTTGAATTAATAAATTTAGTCTGATGTTGGTTGGGGGCATACAAATTCACAAATGTGTAATCCTTTGAGTTCAATTGTCCAGTTATCATTACCATTCTGCCATCCTCACTTGAATATGTATCTTTAACCACTAGTCCCAGAGAGTCCCTAACTGCTATGAAGGTTCCAGCTTTTTTCTTATTATTCTGTAGAGTAGAATGAAATATGTTAGAAAACTGGAATAGTTTGTATTTTTTTGCTGCATTTTTGTTCAGGTGAGATTCCTGAACACATATAATATCTGCTTTATGCTCCTTAATCAGTTTTTGTAAGAGGTATCTCTTCCTAAAAGAATTGAGGCCTCTCACATTAACTGAGAGGAGAGTACATTCCTCAGCCATTACACCATGTATATTGCATCACACTTGTGTCATACCACAGTTTGGGATTCCCGCAGTCAGGCCCTGGAGCATCTCTGATGAAACCTTTTATCTCTGCTCTGGTGAAAGGAAACAAGGTTAGGCGGGACATTGACCTAAATAACCATAACAAAAGTATCAGTACATTGAGAGGCATCCGGTTCTACCTCCCAATTGCACTGCTGAAAAAAGAAGGAAGAAAAAGCAGTAGGTGAAAAAATAGGAAGAACACTAGTAGTGTAAACAAGACAAAACAGATTGGTCGGATCACAGTTCAGTTCAGGTGACCAATTCAACGGGGCCCACGAATGTGGACTTCAAATGGTCTTTCCACCTGTAGGGAGAGAAAAATCAGTCCCAGGGGAAAAAACAAGTGTAAGGGGGACAAAGTTCCAGGCTGATCACCCAGCTTCAGCCTTTTGTAGAAGCCTCACTTGTTGCAATCTTGTCTGGTGTAATAGGAAGAGAGGTGTCCATGGCAGAAGGCTTGGGCATTAGAGGTGGGCGATAAGGTTTATCTTTACCTGGATCTCTAGATACAAAAAGTGGGATGTTCCATCTGGATAAGAGATCCTGTCCCTCTGCTGGACTCCTGATCACATGTGTTTCCCCTCCATCTCGAATGATCAGCTTTGGGGGGAATCCCCATGAGTAGTCGATTTTTTTGTTTCTCAGGGAGGCAGTAATCTGGGAAAATCCACGTCTAGTTGAAAGGGTGGCTTGTGATAGGTCCTGATACAACGCCAAGTTCTGGTACGGGTCAGGAAGCTTTTGCCCTTTCCTGGTGGCTCCCAGCAGTTTCTCCTTAACGTGGAAAAAGTGTATCCTAGTGATGGTGTCTCTAGGCAGATGCTTGGCGATATGGGATGGTTTGGGTAGTCTATGGGCTCTATCCACTACCAGCTCATTTTTAGGTATGTCAGGACAGGTGGTCTTAATGATGTCTATGACATAATCCTTCAAGTCATCATTCTGTACTGATTCCGGGATCCCTCTAATCTTCAGGTTGTTTCTCCTGTTCCTATCCTCCCCATCAGCTATTTTTTCCTTCATCTGTCTATTTTCCTTTACAAGTTCCTTGTGAGCATCCACCAATGAATTGTGTGCTGCTGTCATCTCCACAATTCTGTGTTCCAACCTGGCCAGCCTGTGGTCTGTTTCTTTTGTATATACGGTCAGGTGGCCCACCAGAGCATGCATATCAGCCCTTATTTCCATAGAGTCTTTCCTTAGGATGCTACTGAAGGATATCATGAAATCCTTAAAAAAAGTTTGTGTCATGGGCTGATCAGTAGCAGAAAATGACATCAGGGGGTCTGCAAATGACATTGGTGGTGAAGGGTGGATAGGCGGGTGAGAGAGCTGATCAGATGTTTGGGCAGGTGTGTGAGGGGAGGATAGGGGGATCTGTCCTACCTGGGGCCTTGTTATGTCATCACTCCTGGATTCCGGATCAGTTTTCTGGAATTCCGAATCCTTTTTCCGGAATTCCGAATCTTTTTTCCGGAATTCCGAATTGAAATTACGAAATTCCGCGTTCTCCGTGCGGGATACGAAGGCCTGCCTGGGGCTTCTGTCCCTGTTGTCAGTGGTACCTGTAGCGGCTTCATCTTCCTCACTGAGGTCCCCCAAATAGTCCGCTCTGTTGCCCCTTCGGTAGGGAGTCTGGAGAGCTGCAAAACGGTTCCTCTGAGTCACAGGCGGCGGTGTCCTGTAGTCTGCATCATGCCTGGAGCTAGGCCTGTAGTGCCGGGGGCCATCTTGAAATTCCTCCTCCTGGAAGAAGTCAGACAGTTTGCGAGGCAGAGGGGACCTGTAATTCCGCTTGGGTCTCGCTGTAATCCACTCCTGTGGGTCCTCTGCATGTTCACCCATCTTCCTGAGTAAAATGGGGCTTCTTAGTGCGCTGTGAAGTTGCTTTTTAGGGTGAAGACAGCAGGAGCTACAGGCTCAGACAACCATCCAGCTCCAGCGTCAAGCCACGCCTTTCTATGTTAAACCATTACACCATTGAAAAACTGGTTACGTTTGCAATCGAAAGAAAAATGACTATAGTTGAAGAGGTAATGGCCCCTAAACTATGTTCTGGGATGAAAGTTACAGCTTCAGTGAAATCCGTTTGCAAATCGGAGTGATAGATTAGAATCGAGAGCCAACGGTAAGTTTTCTATGTTAAACCATTACACCATTGAAAAACTGGTTACGTTTGCAATCGAAAGAAAAATGACTATAGTTGAAGAGGTAATGGCCCCTAAACTATGTTCTGGGATGAAAGTTACAGCTTCAGTGAAATCCGTTTGCAAATCGGAGTGATAGATTAGAATCGAGAGCCAACGGTAAGTTTTCTATGTTAAACCATTACACCATTGAAAAACTGGTTACGTTTGCAATCGAAAGAAAAATGACTATAGTTGAAGAGGTAATGGCCCCTAAACTATGTTCTGGGATGAAAGTTACAGCTTCAGTGAAATCCGTTCGCAAATCGGAGTGATAGATTAGAATCGAGAGCCAACGGTAAGTTTTCTATGTTAAACCATTACACCATTGAAAAACTGGTTACGTTTGCAATCGAAAGAAAAATGACTATAGTTGAAGAGGTAATGGCCCCTAAACTATGTTCTGGGATGAAAGTTACAGCTTCAGTGAAATCCGTTTGCAAATCGGAGTGATAGATTAGAATCGAGAGCCAACGGTAAGTTTTCTATGTTAAACCATTACACCATTGAAAAACTGGTTACGTTTGCAATCGAAAGAAAAATGACTATAGTTGAAGAGGTAATGGCCCCTAAACTATGTTCTGGGATGAAAGTTACAGCTTCAGTGAAATCCGTTTGCAAATCGGAGTGATAGATTAGAATCGAGAGCCAACGGTAAGTTTTCTATGTTAAACCATTACACCATTGAAAAACTGGTTACGTTTGCAATCGAAAGAAAAATGACTATAGTTGAAGAGGTAATGGCCCCTAAACTATGTTCTGGGATGAAAGTTACAGCTTCAGTGAAATCCGTTTGCAAATCGGAGTGATAGATTAGAATCGAGAGCCAACGGTAAGTTTTCTATGTTAAACCATTACACCATTGAAAAACTGGTTACGTTTGCAATCGAAAGAAAAATGACTATAGTTGAAGAGGTAATGGCCCCTAAACTATGTTCTGGGATGAAAGTTACAGCTTCAGTGAAATCCGTTTGCAAATCGGAGTGATAGATTAGAATCGAGAGCCAACGGTAAGTTTTCTATGTTAAACCATTACACCATTGAAAAACTGGTTACGTTTGCAATCGAAAGAAAAATGACTATAGTTGAAGAGGTAATGGCCCCTAAACTATGTTCTGGGATGAAAGTTACAGCTTCAGTGAAATCCGTTTGCAAATCGGAGTGATAGATTAGAATCGAGAGCCAACGGTAAGTTTTCTATGTTAAACCATTACACCATTGAAAAACTGGTTACGTTTGCAATCGAAAGAAAAATGACTATAGTTGAAGAGGTAATGGCCCCTAAACTATGTTCTGGGATGAAAGTTACAGCTTCAGTGAAATCCGTTTGCAAATCGGAGTGATAGATTAGAATCGAGAGCCAACGGTAAGTTTTCTATGTTAAACCATTACACCATTGAAAAACTGGTTACGTTTGCAATCGAAAGAAAAATGACTATAGTTGAAGAGGTAATGGCCCCTAAACTATGTTCTGGGATGAAAGTTACAGCTTCAGTGAAATCCGTTTGCAAATCGGAGTGATAGATTAGAATCGAGAGCCAACGGTAAGTTTTCTATGTTAAACCATTACACCATTGAAAAACTGGTTACGTTTGCAATCGAAAGAAAAATGACTATAGTTGAAGAGGTAATGGCCCCTAAACTATGTTCTGGGATGAAAGTTACAGCTTCAGTGAAATCCGTTTGCAAATCGGAGTGATAGATTAGAATCGAGAGCCAACGGTAAGTTTTCTATGTTAAACCATTACACCATTGAAAAACTGGTTACGTTTGCAATCGAAAGAAAAATGACTATAGTTGAAGAGGTAATGGCCCCTAAACTATGTTCTGGGATGAAAGTTACAGCTTCAGTGAAATCCGTTTGCAAATCGGAGTGATAGATTAGAATCGAGAGCCAACGGTAAGTTTTCTATGTTAAACCATTACACCATTGAAAAACTGGTTACGTTTGCAATCGAAAGAAAAATGACTATAGTTGAAGAGGTAATGGCCCCTAAACTATGTTCTGGGATGAAAGTTACAGCTTCAGTGAAATCCGTTTGCAAATCGGAGTGATAGATTAGAATCGAGAGCCAACGGTAAGTTTTCTATGTTAAACCATTACACCATTGAAAAACTGGTTACGTTTGCAATCGAAAGAAAAATGACTATAGTTGAAGAGGTAATGGCCCCTAAACTATGTTCTGGGATGAAAGTTACAGCTTCAGTGAAATCCGTTTGCAAATCGGAGTGATAGATTAGAATCGAGAGCCAACGGTAAGTTTTCTATGTTAAACCATTACACCATTGAAAAACTGGTTACGTTTGCAATCGAAAGAAAAATGACTATAGTTGAAGAGGTAATGGCCCCTAAACTATGTTCTGGGATGAAAGTTACAGCTTCAGTGAAATCCGTTTGCAAATCGGAGTGATAGATTAGAATCGAGAGCCAACGGTAAGTTTTCTATGTTAAACCATTACACCATTGAAAAACTGGTTACGTTTGCAATCGAAAGAAAAATGACTATAGTTGAAGAGGTAATGGCCCCTAAACTATGTTCTGGGATGAAAGTTACAGCTTCAGTGAAATCCGTTTGCAAATCGGAGTGATAGATTAGAATCGAGAGCCAACGGTAAGTTTTCTATGTTAAACCATTACACCATTGAAAAACTGGTTACGTTTGCAATCGAAAGAAAAATGACTATAGTTGAAGAGGTAATGGCCCCTAAACTATGTTCTGGGATGAAAGTTACAGCTTCAGTGAAATCCGTTTGCAAATCGGAGTGATAGATTAGAATCGAGAGCCAACGGTAAGTTTTCTATGTTAAACCATTACACCATTGAAAAACTGGTTACGTTTGCAATCGAAAGAAAAATGACTATAGTTGAAGAGGTAATGGCCCCTAAACTATGTTCTGGGATGAAAGTTACAGCTTCAGTGAAATCCGTTTGCAAATCGGAGTGATAGATTAGAATCGAGAGCCAACGGTAAGTTTTCTATGTTAAACCATTACACCATTGAAAAACTGGTTACGTTTGCAATCGAAAGAAAAATGACTATAGTTGAAGAGGTAATGGCCCCTAAACTATGTTCTGGGATGAAAGTTACAGCTTCAGTGAAATCCGTTTGCAAATCGGAGTGATAGATTAGAATCGAGAGCCAACGGTAAGTTTTCTATGTTAAACCATTACACCATTGAAAAACTGGTTACGTTTGCAATCGAAAGAAAAATGACTATAGTTGAAGAGGTAATGGCCCCTAAACTATGTTCTGGGATGAAAGTTACAGCTTCAGTGAAATCCGTTTGCAAATCGGAGTGATAGATTAGAATCGAGAGCCAACGGTAAGTTTTCTATGTTAAACCATTACACCATTGAAAAACTGGTTACGTTTGCAATCGAAAGAAAAATGACTATAGTTGAAGAGGTAATGGCCCCTAAACTATGTTCTGGGATGAAAGTTACAGCTTCAGTGAAATCCGTTTGCAAATCGGAGTGATAGATTAGAATCGAGAGCCAACGGTAAGTTTTCTATGTTAAACCATTACACCATTGAAAAACTGGTTACGTTTGCAATCGAAAGAAAAATGACTATAGTTGAAGAGGTAATGGCCCCTAAACTATGTTCTGGGATGAAAGTTACAGCTTCAGTGAAATCCGTTTGCAAATCGGAGTGATAGATTAGAATCGAGAGCCAACGGTAAGTTTTCTATGTTAAACCATTACACCATTGAAAAACTGGTTACGTTTGCAATCGAAAGAAAAATGACTATAGTTGAAGAGGTAATGGCCCCTAAACTATGTTCTGGGATGAAAGTTACAGCTTCAGTGAAATCCGTTTGCAAATCGGAGTGATAGATTAGAATCGAGAGCCAACGGTAAGTTTTCTATGTTAAACCATTACACCATTGAAAAACTGGTTACGTTTGCAATCGAAAGAAAAATGACTATAGTTGAAGAGGTAATGGCCCCTAAACTATGTTCTGGGATGAAAGTTACAGCTTCAGTGAAATCCGTTTGCAAATCGGAGTGATAGATTAGAATCGAGAGCCAACGGTAAGTTTTCTATGTTAAACCATTACACCATTGAAAAACTGGTTACGTTTGCAATCGAAAGAAAAATGACTATAGTTGAAGAGGTAATGGCCCCTAAACTATGTTCTGGGATGAAAGTTACAGCTTCAGTGAAATCCGTTTGCAAATCGGAGTGATAGATTAGAATCGAGAGCCAACGGTAAGTTTTCTATGTTAAACCATTACACCATTGAAAAACTGGTTACGTTTGCAATCGAAAGAAAAATGACTATAGTTGAAGAGGTAATGGCCCCTAAACTATGTTCTGGGATGAAAGTTACAGCTTCAGTGAAATCCGTTTGCAAATCGGAGTGATAGATTAGAATCGAGAGCCAACGGTAAGTTTTCTATGTTAAACCATTACACCATTGAAAAACTGGTTACGTTTGCAATCGAAAGAAAAATGACTATAGTTGAAGAGGTAATGGCCCCTAAACTATGTTCTGGGATGAAAGTTACAGCTTCAGTGAAATCCGTTTGCAAATCGGAGTGATAGATTAGAATCGAGAGCCAACGGTAAGTTTTCTATGTTAAACCATTACACCATTGAAAAACTGGTTACGTTTGCAATCGAAAGAAAAATGACTATAGTTGAAGAGGTAATGGCCCCTAAACTATGTTCTGGGATGAAAGTTACAGCTTCAGTGAAATCCGTTTGCAAATCGGAGTGATAGATTAGAATCGAGAGCCAACGGTAAGTTTTCTATGTTAAACCATTACACCATTGAAAAACTGGTTACGTTTGCAATCGAAAGAAAAATGACTATAGTTGAAGAGGTAATGGCCCCTAAACTATGTTCTGGGATGAAAGTTACAGCTTCAGTGAAATCCGTTTGCAAATCGGAGTGATAGATTAGAATCGAGAGCCAACGGTAAGTTTTCTATGTTAAACCATTACACCATTGAAAAACTGGTTACGTTTGCAATCGAAAGAAAAATGACTATAGTTGAAGAGGTAATGGCCCCTAAACTATGTTCTGGGATGAAAGTTACAGCTTCAGTGAAATCCGTTTGCAAATCGGAGTGATAGATTAGAATCGAGAGCCAACGGTAAGTTTTCTATGTTAAACCATTACACCATTGAAAAACTGGTTACGTTTGCAATCGAAAGAAAAATGACTATAGTTGAAGAGGTAATGGCCCCTAAACTATGTTCTGGGATGAAAGTTACAGCTTCAGTGAAATCCGTTTGCAAATCGGAGTGATAGATTAGAATCGAGAGCCAACGGTAAGTTTTCTATGTTAAACCATTACACCATTGAAAAACTGGTTACGTTTGCAATCGAAAGAAAAATGACTATAGTTGAAGAGGTAATGGCCCCTAAACTATGTTCTGGGATGAAAGTTACAGCTTCAGTGAAATCCGTTTGCAAATCGGAGTGATAGATTAGAATCGAGAGCCAACGGTAAGTTTTCTATGTTAAACCATTACACCATTGAAAAACTGGTTACGTTTGCAATCGAAAGAAAAATGACTATAGTTGAAGAGGTAATGGCCCCTAAACTATGTTCTGGGATGAAAGTTACAGCTTCAGTGAAATCCGTTTGCAAATCGGAGTGATAGATTAGAATCGAGAGCCAACGGTAAGTTTTCTATGTTAAACCATTACACCATTGAAAAACTGGTTACGTTTGCAATCGAAAGAAAAATGACTATAGTTGAAGAGGTAATGGCCCCTAAACTATGTTCTGGGATGAAAGTTACAGCTTCAGTGAAATCCGTTTGCAAATCGGAGTGATAGATTAGAATCGAGAGCCAACGGTAAGTTTTCTATGTTAAACCATTACACCATTGAAAAACTGGTTACGTTTGCAATCGAAAGAAAAATGACTATAGTTGAAGAGGTAATGGCCCCTAAACTATGTTCTGGGATGAAAGTTACAGCTTCAGTGAAATCCGTTTGCAAATCGGAGTGATAGATTAGAATCGAGAGCCAACGGTAAGTTTTCTATGTTAAACCATTACACCATTGAAAAACTGGTTACGTTTGCAATCGAAAGAAAAATGACTATAGTTGAAGAGGTAATGGCCCCTAAACTATGTTCTGGGATGAAAGTTACAGCTTCAGTGAAATCCGTTTGCAAATCGGAGTGATAGATTAGAATCGAGAGCCAACGGTAAGTTTTCTATGTTAAACCATTACACCATTGAAAAACTGGTTACGTTTGCAATCGAAAGAAAAATGACTATAGTTGAAGAGGTAATGGCCCCTAAACTATGTTCTGGGATGAAAGTTACAGCTTCAGTGAAATCCGTTTGCAAATCGGAGTGATAGATTAGAATCGAGAGCCAACGGTAAGTTTTCTATGTTAAACCATTACACCATTGAAAAACTGGTTACGTTTGCAATCGAAAGAAAAATGACTATAGTTGAAGAGGTAATGGCCCCTAAACTATGTTCTGGGATGAAAGTTACAGCTTCAGTGAAATCCGTTTGCAAATCGGAGTGATAGATTAGAATCGAGAGCCAACGGTAAGTTTTCTATGTTAAACCATTACACCATTGAAAAACTGGTTACGTTTGCAATCGAAAGAAAAATGACTATAGTTGAAGAGGTAATGGCCCCTAAACTATGTTCTGGGATGAAAGTTACAGCTTCAGTGAAATCCGTTTGCAAATCGGAGTGATAGATTAGAATCGAGAGCCAACGGTAAGTTTTCTATGTTAAACCATTACACCATTGAAAAACTGGTTACGTTTGCAATCGAAAGAAAAATGACTATAGTTGAAGAGGTAATGGCCCCTAAACTATGTTCTGGGATGAAAGTTACAGCTTCAGTGAAATCCGTTTGCAAATCGGAGTGATAGATTAGAATCGAGAGCCAACGGTAAGTTTTCTATGTTAAACCATTACACCATTGAAAAACTGGTTACGTTTGCAATCGAAAGAAAAATGACTATAGTTGAAGAGGTAATGGCCCCTAAACTATGTTCTGGGATGAAAGTTACAGCTTCAGTGAAATCCGTTTGCAAATCGGAGTGATAGATTAGAATCGAGAGCCAACGGTAAGTTTTCTATGTTAAACCATTACACCATTGAAAAACTGGTTACGTTTGCAATCGAAAGAAAAATGACTATAGTTGAAGAGGTAATGGCCCCTAAACTATGTTCTGGGATGAAAGTTACAGCTTCAGTGAAATCCGTTTGCAAATCGGAGTGATAGATTAGAATCGAGAGCCAACGGTAAGTTTTCTATGTTAAACCATTACACCATTGAAAAACTGGTTACGTTTGCAATCGAAAGAAAAATGACTATAGTTGAAGAGGTAATGGCCCCTAAACTATGTTCTGGGATGAAAGTTACAGCTTCAGTGAAATCCGTTTGCAAATCGGAGTGATAGATTAGAATCGAGAGCCAACGGTAAGTTTTCTATGTTAAACCATTACACCATTGAAAAACTGGTTACGTTTGCAATCGAAAGAAAAATGACTATAGTTGAAGAGGTAATGGCCCCTAAACTATGTTCTGGGATGAAAGTTACAGCTTCAGTGAAATCCGTTTGCAAATCGGAGTGATAGATTAGAATCGAGAGCCAACGGTAAGTTTTCTATGTTAAACCATTACACCATTGAAAAACTGGTTACGTTTGCAATCGAAAGAAAAATGACTATAGTTGAAGAGGTAATGGCCCCTAAACTATGTTCTGGGATGAAAGTTACAGCTTCAGTGAAATCCGTTTGCAAATCGGAGTGATAGATTAGAATCGAGAGCCAACGGTAAGTTTTCTATGTTAAACCATTACACCATTGAAAAACTGGTTACGTTTGCAATCGAAAGAAAAATGACTATAGTTGAAGAGGTAATGGCCCCTAAACTATGTTCTGGGATGAAAGTTACAGCTTCAGTGAAATCCGTTTGCAAATCGGAGTGATAGATTAGAATCGAGAGCCAACGGTAAGTTTTCTATGTTAAACCATTACACCATTGAAAAACTGGTTACGTTTGCAATCGAAAGAAAAATGACTATAGTTGAAGAGGTAATGGCCCCTAAACTATGTTCTGGGATGAAAGTTACAGCTTCAGTGAAATCCGTTTGCAAATCGGAGTGATAGATTAGAATCGAGAGCCAACGGTAAGTTTTCTATGTTAAACCATTACACCATTGAAAAACTGGTTACGTTTGCAATCGAAAGAAAAATGACTATAGTTGAAGAGGTAATGGCCCCTAAACTATGTTCTGGGATGAAAGTTACAGCTTCAGTGAAATCCGTTTGCAAATCGGAGTGATAGATTAGAATCGAGAGCCAACGGTAAGTTTTCTATGTTAAACCATTACACCATTGAAAAACTGGTTACGTTTGCAATCGAAAGAAAAATGACTATAGTTGAAGAGGTAATGGCCCCTAAACTATGTTCTGGGATGAAAGTTACAGCTTCAGTGAAATCCGTTTGCAAATCGGAGTGATAGATTAGAATCGAGAGCCAACGGTAAGTTTTCTATGTTAAACCATTACACCATTGAAAAACTGGTTACGTTTGCAATCGAAAGAAAAATGACTATAGTTGAAGAGGTAATGGCCCCTAAACTATGTTCTGGGATGAAAGTTACAGCTTCAGTGAAATCCGTTTGCAAATCGGAGTGATAGATTAGAATCGAGAGCCAACGGTAAGTTTTCTATGTTAAACCATTACACCATTGAAAAACTGGTTACGTTTGCAATCGAAAGAAAAATGACTATAGTTGAAGAGGTAATGGCCCCTAAACTATGTTCTGGGATGAAAGTTACAGCTTCAGTGAAATCCGTTTGCAAATCGGAGTGATAGATTAGAATCGAGAGCCAACGGTAAGTTTTCTATGTTAAACCATTACACCATTGAAAAACTGGTTACGTTTGCAATCGAAAGAAAAATGACTATAGTTGAAGAGGTAATGGCCCCTAAACTATGTTCTGGGATGAAAGTTACAGCTTCAGTGAAATCCGTTTGCAAATCGGAGTGATAGATTAGAATCGAGAGCCAACGGTAAGTTTTCTATGTTAAACCATTACACCATTGAAAAACTGGTTACGTTTGCAATCGAAAGAAAAATGACTATAGTTGAAGAGGTAATGGCCCCTAAACTATGTTCTGGGATGAAAGTTACAGCTTCAGTGAAATCCGTTTGCAAATCGGAGTGATAGATTAGAATCGAGAGCCAACGGTAAGTTTTCTATGTTAAACCATTACACCATTGAAAAACTGGTTACGTTTGCAATCGAAAGAAAAATGACTATAGTTGAAGAGGTAATGGCCCCTAAACTATGTTCTGGGATGAAAGTTACAGCTTCAGTGAAATCCGTTTGCAAATCGGAGTGATAGATTAGAATCGAGAGCCAACGGTAAGTTTTCTATGTTAAACCATTACACCATTGAAAAACTGGTTACGTTTGCAATCGAAAGAAAAATGACTATAGTTGAAGAGGTAATGGCCCCTAAACTATGTTCTGGGATGAAAGTTACAGCTTCAGTGAAATCCGTTTGCAAATCGGAGTGATAGATTAGAATCGAGAGCCAACGGTAAGTTTTCTATGTTAAACCATTACACCATTGAAAAACTGGTTACGTTTGCAATCGAAAGAAAAATGACTATAGTTGAAGAGGTAATGGCCCCTAAACTATGTTCTGGGATGAAAGTTACAGCTTCAGTGAAATCCGTTTGCAAATCGGAGTGATAGATTAGAATCGAGAGCCAACGGTAAGTTTTCTATGTTAAACCATTACACCATTGAAAAACTGGTTACGTTTGCAATCGAAAGAAAAATGACTATAGTTGAAGAGGTAATGGCCCCTAAACTATGTTCTGGGATGAAAGTTACAGCTTCAGTGAAATCCGTTTGCAAATCGGAGTGATAGATTAGAATCGAGAGCCAACGGTAAGTTTTCTATGTTAAACCATTACACCATTGAAAAACTGGTTACGTTTGCAATCGAAAGAAAAATGACTATAGTTGAAGAGGTAATGGCCCCTAAACTATGTTCTGGGATGAAAGTTACAGCTTCAGTGAAATCCGTTTGCAAATCGGAGTGATAGATTAGAATCGAGAGCCAACGGTAAGTTTTCTATGTTAAACCATTACACCATTGAAAAACTGGTTACGTTTGCAATCGAAAGAAAAATGACTATAGTTGAAGAGGTAATGGCCCCTAAACTATGTTCTGGGATGAAAGTTACAGCTTCAGTGAAATCCGTTTGCAAATCGGAGTGATAGATTAGAATCGAGAGCCAACGGTAAGTTTTCTATGTTAAACCATTACACCATTGAAAAACTGGTTACGTTTGCAATCGAAAGAAAAATGACTATAGTTGAAGAGGTAATGGCCCCTAAACTATGTTCTGGGATGAAAGTTACAGCTTCAGTGAAATCCGTTTGCAAATCGGAGTGATAGATTAGAATCGAGAGCCAACGGTAAGTTTTCTATGTTAAACCATTACACCATTGAAAAACTGGTTACGTTTGCAATCGAAAGAAAAATGACTATAGTTGAAGAGGTAATGGCCCCTAAACTATGTTCTGGGATGAAAGTTACAGCTTCAGTGAAATCCGTTTGCAAATCGGAGTGATAGATTAGAATCGAGAGCCAACGGTAAGTTTTCTATGTTAAACCATTACACCATTGAAAAACTGGTTACGTTTGCAATCGAAAGAAAAATGACTATAGTTGAAGAGGTAATGGCCCCTAAACTATGTTCTGGGATGAAAGTTACAGCTTCAGTGAAATCCGTTTGCAAATCGGAGTGATAGATTAGAATCGAGAGCCAACGGTAAGTTTTCTATGTTAAACCATTACACCATTGAAAAACTGGTTACGTTTGCAATCGAAAGAAAAATGACTATAGTTGAAGAGGTAATGGCCCCTAAACTATGTTCTGGGATGAAAGTTACAGCTTCAGTGAAATCCGTTTGCAAATCGGAGTGATAGATTAGAATCGAGAGCCAACGGTAAGTTTTCTATGTTAAACCATTACACCATTGAAAAACTGGTTACGTTTGCAATCGAAAGAAAAATGACTATAGTTGAAGAGGTAATGGCCCCTAAACTATGTTCTGGGATGAAAGTTACAGCTTCAGTGAAATCCGTTTGCAAATCGGAGTGATAGATTAGAATCGAGAGCCAACGGTAAGTTTTCTATGTTAAACCATTACACCATTGAAAAACTGGTTACGTTTGCAATCGAAAGAAAAATGACTATAGTTGAAGAGGTAATGGCCCCTAAACTATGTTCTGGGATGAAAGTTACAGCTTCAGTGAAATCCGTTTGCAAATCGGAGTGATAGATTAGAATCGAGAGCCAACGGTAAGTTTTCTATGTTAAACCATTACACCATTGAAAAACTGGTTACGTTTGCAATCGAAAGAAAAATGACTATAGTTGAAGAGGTAATGGCCCCTAAACTATGTTCTGGGATGAAAGTTACAGCTTCAGTGAAATCCGTTTGCAAATCGGAGTGATAGATTAGAATCGAGAGCCAACGGTAAGTTTTCTATGTTAAACCATTACACCATTGAAAAACTGGTTACGTTTGCAATCGAAAGAAAAATGACTATAGTTGAAGAGGTAATGGCCCCTAAACTATGTTCTGGGATGAAAGTTACAGCTTCAGTGAAATCCGTTTGCAAATCGGAGTGATAGATTAGAATCGAGAGCCAACGGTAAGTTTTCTATGTTAAACCATTACACCATTGAAAAACTGGTTACGTTTGCAATCGAAAGAAAAATGACTATAGTTGAAGAGGTAATGGCCCCTAAACTATGTTCTGGGATGAAAGTTACAGCTTCAGTGAAATCCGTTTGCAAATCGGAGTGATAGATTAGAATCGAGAGCCAACGGTAAGTTTTCTATGTTAAACCATTACACCATTGAAAAACTGGTTACGTTTGCAATCGAAAGAAAAATGACTATAGTTGAAGAGGTAATGGCCCCTAAACTATGTTCTGGGATGAAAGTTACAGCTTCAGTGAAATCCGTTTGCAAATCGGAGTGATAGATTAGAATCGAGAGCCAACGGTAAGTTTTCTATGTTAAACCATTACACCATTGAAAAACTGGTTACGTTTGCAATCGAAAGAAAAATGACTATAGTTGAAGAGGTAATGGCCCCTAAACTATGTTCTGGGATGAAAGTTACAGCTTCAGTGAAATCCGTTTGCAAATCGGAGTGATAGATTAGAATCGAGAGCCAACGGTAAGTTTTCTATGTTAAACCATTACACCATTGAAAAACTGGTTACGTTTGCAATCGAAAGAAAAATGACTATAGTTGAAGAGGTAATGGCCCCTAAACTATGTTCTGGGATGAAAGTTACAGCTTCAGTGAAATCCGTTTGCAAATCGGAGTGATAGATTAGAATCGAGAGCCAACGGTAAGTTTTCTATGTTAAACCATTACACCATTGAAAAACTGGTTACGTTTGCAATCGAAAGAAAAATGACTATAGTTGAAGAGGTAATGGCCCCTAAACTATGTTCTGGGATGAAAGTTACAGCTTCAGTGAAATCCGTTTGCAAATCGGAGTGATAGATTAGAATCGAGAGCCAACGGTAAGTTTTCTATGTTAAACCATTACACCATTGAAAAACTGGTTACGTTTGCAATCGAAAGAAAAATGACTATAGTTGAAGAGGTAATGGCCCCTAAACTATGTTCTGGGATGAAAGTTACAGCTTCAGTGAAATCCGTTTGCAAATCGGAGTGATAGATTAGAATCGAGAGCCAACGGTAAGTTTTCTATGTTAAACCATTACACCATTGAAAAACTGGTTACGTTTGCAATCGAAAGAAAAATGACTATAGTTGAAGAGGTAATGGCCCCTAAACTATGTTCTGGGATGAAAGTTACAGCTTCAGTGAAATCCGTTTGCAAATCGGAGTGATAGATTAGAATCGAGAGCCAACGGTAAGTTTTCTATGTTAAACCATTACACCATTGAAAAACTGGTTACGTTTGCAATCGAAAGAAAAATGACTATAGTTGAAGAGGTAATGGCCCCTAAACTATGTTCTGGGATGAAAGTTACAGCTTCAGTGAAATCCGTTTGCAAATCGGAGTGATAGATTAGAATCGAGAGCCAACGGTAAGTTTTCTATGTTAAACCATTACACCATTGAAAAACTGGTTACGTTTGCAATCGAAAGAAAAATGACTATAGTTGAAGAGGTAATGGCCCCTAAACTATGTTCTGGGATGAAAGTTACAGCTTCAGTGAAATCCGTTTGCAAATCGGAGTGATAGATTAGAATCGAGAGCCAACGGTAAGTTTTCTATGTTAAACCATTACACCATTGAAAAACTGGTTACGTTTGCAATCGAAAGAAAAATGACTATAGTTGAAGAGGTAATGGCCCCTAAACTATGTTCTGGGATGAAAGTTACAGCTTCAGTGAAATCCGTTTGCAAATCGGAGTGATAGATTAGAATCGAGAGCCAACGGTAAGTTTTCTATGTTAAACCATTACACCATTGAAAAACTGGTTACGTTTGCAATCGAAAGAAAAATGACTATAGTTGAAGAGGTAATGGCCCCTAAACTATGTTCTGGGATGAAAGTTACAGCTTCAGTGAAATCCGTTTGCAAATCGGAGTGATAGATTAGAATCGAGAGCCAACGGTAAGTTTTCTATGTTAAACCATTACACCATTGAAAAACTGGTTACGTTTGCAATCGAAAGAAAAATGACTATAGTTGAAGAGGTAATGGCCCCTAAACTATGTTCTGGGATGAAAGTTACAGCTTCAGTGAAATCCGTTTGCAAATCGGAGTGATAGATTAGAATCGAGAGCCAACGGTAAGTTTTCTATGTTAAACCATTACACCATTGAAAAACTGGTTACGTTTGCAATCGAAAGAAAAATGACTATAGTTGAAGAGGTAATGGCCCCTAAACTATGTTCTGGGATGAAAGTTACAGCTTCAGTGAAATCCGTTTGCAAATCGGAGTGATAGATTAGAATCGAGAGCCAACGGTAAGTTTTCTATGTTAAACCATTACACCATTGAAAAACTGGTTACGTTTGCAATCGAAAGAAAAATGACTATAGTTGAAGAGGTAATGGCCCCTAAACTATGTTCTGGGATGAAAGTTACAGCTTCAGTGAAATCCGTTTGCAAATCGGAGTGATAGATTAGAATCGAGAGCCAACGGTAAGTTTTCTATGTTAAACCATTACACCATTGAAAAACTGGTTACGTTTGCAATCGAAAGAAAAATGACTATAGTTGAAGAGGTAATGGCCCCTAAACTATGTTCTGGGATGAAAGTTACAGCTTCAGTGAAATCCGTTTGCAAATCGGAGTGATAGATTAGAATCGAGAGCCAACGGTAAGTTTTCTATGTTAAACCATTACACCATTGAAAAACTGGTTACGTTTGCAATCGAAAGAAAAATGACTATAGTTGAAGAGGTAATGGCCCCTAAACTATGTTCTGGGATGAAAGTTACAGCTTCAGTGAAATCCGTTTGCAAATCGGAGTGATAGATTAGAATCGAGAGCCAACGGTAAGTTTTCTATGTTAAACCATTACACCATTGAAAAACTGGTTACGTTTGCAATCGAAAGAAAAATGACTATAGTTGAAGAGGTAATGGCCCCTAAACTATGTTCTGGGATGAAAGTTACAGCTTCAGTGAAATCCGTTTGCAAATCGGAGTGATAGATTAGAATCGAGAGCCAACGGTAAGTTTTCTATGTTAAACCATTACACCATTGAAAAACTGGTTACGTTTGCAATCGAAAGAAAAATGACTATAGTTGAAGAGGTAATGGCCCCTAAACTATGTTCTGGGATGAAAGTTACAGCTTCAGTGAAATCCGTTTGCAAATCGGAGTGATAGATTAGAATCGAGAGCCAACGGTAAGTTTTCTATGTTAAACCATTACACCATTGAAAAACTGGTTACGTTTGCAATCGAAAGAAAAATGACTATAGTTGAAGAGGTAATGGCCCCTAAACTATGTTCTGGGATGAAAGTTACAGCTTCAGTGAAATCCGTTTGCAAATCGGAGTGATAGATTAGAATCGAGAGCCAACGGTAAGTTTTCTATGTTAAACCATTACACCATTGAAAAACTGGTTACGTTTGCAATCGAAAGAAAAATGACTATAGTTGAAGAGGTAATGGCCCCTAAACTATGTTCTGGGATGAAAGTTACAGCTTCAGTGAAATCCGTTTGCAAATCGGAGTGATAGATTAGAATCGAGAGCCAACGGTAAGTTTTCTATGTTAAACCATTACACCATTGAAAAACTGGTTACGTTTGCAATCGAAAGAAAAATGACTATAGTTGAAGAGGTAATGGCCCCTAAACTATGTTCTGGGATGAAAGTTACAGCTTCAGTGAAATCCGTTTGCAAATCGGAGTGATAGATTAGAATCGAGAGCCAACGGTAAGTTTTCTATGTTAAACCATTACACCATTGAAAAACTGGTTACGTTTGCAATCGAAAGAAAAATGACTATAGTTGAAGAGGTAATGGCCCCTAAACTATGTTCTGGGATGAAAGTTACAGCTTCAGTGAAATCCGTTTGCAAATCGGAGTGATAGATTAGAATCGAGAGCCAACGGTAAGTTTTCTATGTTAAACCATTACACCATTGAAAAACTGGTTACGTTTGCAATCGAAAGAAAAATGACTATAGTTGAAGAGGTAATGGCCCCTAAACTATGTTCTGGGATGAAAGTTACAGCTTCAGTGAAATCCGTTTGCAAATCGGAGTGATAGATTAGAATCGAGAGCCAACGGTAAGTTTTCTATGTTAAACCATTACACCATTGAAAAACTGGTTACGTTTGCAATCGAAAGAAAAATGACTATAGTTGAAGAGGTAATGGCCCCTAAACTATGTTCTGGGATGAAAGTTACAGCTTCAGTGAAATCCGTTTGCAAATCGGAGTGATAGATTAGAATCGAGAGCCAACGGTAAGTTTTCTATGTTAAACCATTACACCATTGAAAAACTGGTTACGTTTGCAATCGAAAGAAAAATGACTATAGTTGAAGAGGTAATGGCCCCTAAACTATGTTCTGGGATGAAAGTTACAGCTTCAGTGAAATCCGTTTGCAAATCGGAGTGATAGATTAGAATCGAGAGCCAACGGTAAGTTTTCTATGTTAAACCATTACACCATTGAAAAACTGGTTACGTTTGCAATCGAAAGAAAAATGACTATAGTTGAAGAGGTAATGGCCCCTAAACTATGTTCTGGGATGAAAGTTACAGCTTCAGTGAAATCCGTTTGCAAATCGGAGTGATAGATTAGAATCGAGAGCCAACGGTAAGTTTTCTATGTTAAACCATTACACCATTGAAAAACTGGTTACGTTTGCAATCGAAAGAAAAATGACTATAGTTGAAGAGGTAATGGCCCCTAAACTATGTTCTGGGATGAAAGTTACAGCTTCAGTGAAATCCGTTTGCAAATCGGAGTGATAGATTAGAATCGAGAGCCAACGGTAAGTTTTCTATGTTAAACCATTACACCATTGAAAAACTGGTTACGTTTGCAATCGAAAGAAAAATGACTATAGTTGAAGAGGTAATGGCCCCTAAACTATGTTCTGGGATGAAAGTTACAGCTTCAGTGAAATCCGTTTGCAAATCGGAGTGATAGATTAGAATCGAGAGCCAACGGTAAGTTTTCTATGTTAAACCATTACACCATTGAAAAACTGGTTACGTTTGCAATCGAAAGAAAAATGACTATAGTTGAAGAGGTAATGGCCCCTAAACTATGTTCTGGGATGAAAGTTACAGCTTCAGTGAAATCCGTTTGCAAATCGGAGTGATAGATTAGAATCGAGAGCCAACGGTAAGTTTTCTATGTTAAACCATTACACCATTGAAAAACTGGTTACGTTTGCAATCGAAAGAAAAATGACTATAGTTGAAGAGGTAATGGCCCCTAAACTATGTTCTGGGATGAAAGTTACAGCTTCAGTGAAATCCGTTTGCAAATCGGAGTGATAGATTAGAATCGAGAGCCAACGGTAAGTTTTCTATGTTAAACCATTACACCATTGAAAAACTGGTTACGTTTGCAATCGAAAGAAAAATGACTATAGTTGAAGAGGTAATGGCCCCTAAACTATGTTCTGGGATGAAAGTTACAGCTTCAGTGAAATCCGTTTGCAAATCGGAGTGATAGATTAGAATCGAGAGCCAACGGTAAGTTTTCTATGTTAAACCATTACACCATTGAAAAACTGGTTACGTTGTGCAATCGAAAGAAAAATGACTATAGTTGAAGAGGTAATGGCCCCTAAACTATGTTCTGGGATGAAAGTTACAGCTTCAGTGAAATCCGTTTGCAAATCGGAGTGATAGATTAGAATCGAGAGCCAACGGTAAGTTTTCTATGTTAAACCATTACACCATTGAAAAACTGGTTACGTTTGCAATCGAAAGAAAAATGACTATAGTTGAAGAGGTAATGGCCCCTAAACTATGTTCTGGGATGAAAGTTACAGCTTCAGTGAAATCCGTTTGCAAATCGGAGTGATAGATTAGAATCGAGAGCCAACGGTAAGTTTTCTATGTTAAACCATTACACCATTGAAAAACTGGTTACGTTTGCAATCGAAAGAAAAATGACTATAGTTGAAGAGGTAATGGCCCCTAAACTATGTTCTGGGATGAAAGTTACAGCTTCAGTGAAATCCGTTTGCAAATCGGAGTGATAGATTAGAATCGAGAGCCAACGGTAAGTTTTCTATGTTAAACCATTACACCATTGAAAAACTGGTTACGTTTGCAATCGAAAGAAAAATGACTATAGTTGAAGAGGTAATGGCCCCTAAACTATGTTCTGGGATGAAAGTTACAGCTTCAGTGAAATCCGTTTGCAAATCGGAGTGATAGATTAGAATCGAGAGCCAACGGTAAGTTTTCTATGTTAAACCATTACACCATTGAAAAACTGGTTACGTTTGCAATCGAAAGAAAAATGACTATAGTTGAAGAGGTAATGGCCCCTAAACTATGTTCTGGGATGAAAGTTACAGCTTCAGTGAAATCCGTTTGCAAATCGGAGTGATAGATTAGAATCGAGAGCCAACGGTAAGTTTTCTATGTTAAACCATTACACCATTGAAAAACTGGTTACGTTTGCAATCGAAAGAAAAATGACTATAGTTGAAGAGGTAATGGCCCCTAAACTATGTTCTGGGATGAAAGTTACAGCTTCAGTGAAATCCGTTTGCAAATCGGAGTGATAGATTAGAATCGAGAGCCAACGGTAAGTTTTCTATGTTAAACCATTACACCATTGAAAAACTGGTTACGTTTGCAATCGAAAGAAAAATGACTATAGTTGAAGAGGTAATGGCCCCTAAACTATGTTCTGGGATGAAAGTTACAGCTTCAGTGAAATCCGTTTGCAAATCGGAGTGATAGATTAGAATCGAGAGCCAACGGTAAGTTTTCTATGTTAAACCATTACACCATTGAAAAACTGGTTACGTTTGCAATCGAAAGAAAAATGACTATAGTTGAAGAGGTAATGGCCCCTAAACTATGTTCTGGGATGAAAGTTACAGCTTCAGTGAAATCCGTTTGCAAATCGGAGTGATAGATTAGAATCGAGAGCCAACGGTAAGTTTTCTATGTTAAACCATTACACCATTGAAAAACTGGTTACGTTTGCAATCGAAAGAAAAATGACTATAGTTGAAGAGGTAATGGCCCCTAAACTATGTTCTGGGATGAAAGTTACAGCTTCAGTGAAATCCGTTTGCAAATCGGAGTGATAGATTAGAATCGAGAGCCAACGGTAAGTTTTCTATGTTAAACCATTACACCATTGAAAAACTGGTTACGTTTGCAATCGAAAGAAAAATGACTATAGTTGAAGAGGTAATGGCCCCTAAACTATGTTCTGGGATGAAAGTTACAGCTTCGGTGAAATCCGTTTGCAAATCGGAGTGATAGATTAGAATCGAGAGCCAACGGTAAGTTTTCTATGTTAAACCATTACACCATTGAAAAACTGGTTACGTTTGCAATCGAAAGAAAAATGACTATAGTTGAAGAGGTAATGGCCCCTAAACTATGTTCTGGGATGAAAGTTACAGCTTCGGTGAAATCCGTTTGCAAATCGGAGTGATAGATTAGAATCGAGAGCCAACGGTAAGTTTTCTATGTTAAACTATTACACCATTGAAAAACTGGTTACGTTTGCAATCGAAAGAAAAATGACTATAGTTGAAGAGGTAATGGCCCCTAAACTATGTTCTGGGATGAAAGTTACAGCTTCAGTGAAATCCGTTTGCAAATCGGAGTGATAGATTAGAATCGAGAGCCAACGGTAAGTTTTCTATGTTAAACCATTACACCATTGAAAAACTGGTTACGTTTGCAATCGAAAGAAAAATGACTATAGTTGAAGAGGTAATGGCCCCTAAACTATGTTCTGGGATGAAAGTTACAGCTTCAGTGAAATCCGTTAGCAAATCGGAGTGATAGATTAGAATCGAGAGGCAACGGTAAGTTTTCTATGTTAAACCATTACACCATTGAAAAACTGGTTACGTTTGCAATCGAAAGAAAAATGACTATAGTTGAAGAGGTAATGGCCCCTAAACTATGTTCTGGGATGAAAGTTACAGCTTCAGTGAAATCCGTTAGCAAATCGGAGTGATAGATTAGAATCGAGAGGCAACGGTAAGTTTTCTATGTTAAACCATTACACCATTGAAAAACTGGTTACGTTTGCAATCGAAAGAAAAATGACTATAGTTGAAGAGGTAATGGCCCCTAAACTATGTTCTGGGATGAAAGTTACAGCTTCAGTGAAATCCGTTTGCAAATCGGAGTGATAGATTAGAATCGAGAGCCAACGGTAAGTTTTCTATGTTAAACCATTACACCATTGAAAAACTGGTTACGTTTGCAATCGAAAGAAAAATGACTATAGTTGAAGAGGTAATGGCCCCTAAACTATGTTCTGGGATGAAAGTTACAGCTTCAGTGAAATCCGTTTGCAAATCGGAGTGATAGATTAGAATCGAGAGCCAACGGTAAGTTTTCTATGTTAAACCATTACACCATTGAAAAACTGGTTACGTTTGCAATCGAAAGAAAAATGACTATAGTTGAAGAGGTAATGGCCCCTAAACTATGTTCTGGGATGAAAGTTACAGCTTCAGTGAAATCCGTTTGCAAATCGGAGTGATAGATTAGAATCGAGAGCCAACGGTAAGTTTTCTATGTTAAACCATTACACCATTGAAAAACTGGTTACGTTTGCAATCGAAAGAAAAATGACTATAGTTGAAGAGGTAATGGCCCCTAAACTATGTTCTGGGATGAAAGTTACAGCTTCAGTGAAATCCGTTTGCAAATCGGAGTGATAGATTAGAATCGAGAGCCAACGGTAAGTTTTCTATGTTAAACCATTACACCATTGAAAAACTGGTTACGTTTGCAATCGAAAGAAAAATGACTATAGTTGAAGAGGTAATGGCCCCTAAACTATGTTCTGGGATGAAAGTTACAGCTTCAGTGAAATCCGTTTGCAAATCGGAGTGATAGATTAGAATCGAGAGCCAACGGTAAGTTTTCTATGTTAAACCATTACACCATTGAAAAACTGGTTACGTTTGCAATCGAAAGAAAAATGACTATAGTTGAAGAGGTAATGGCCCCTAAACTATGTTCTGGGATGAAAGTTACAGCTTCAGTGAAATCCGTTTGCAAATCGGAGTGATAGATTAGAATCGAGAGCCAACGGTAAGTTTTCTATGTTAAACCATTACACCATTGAAAAACTGGTTACGTTTGCAATCGAAAGAAAAATGACTATAGTTGAAGAGGTAATGGCCCCTAAACTATGTTCTGGGATGAAAGTTACAGCTTCAGTGAAATCCGTTTGCAAATCGGAGTGATAGATTAGAATCGAGAGCCAACGGTAAGTTTTCTATGTTAAACCATTACACCATTGAAAAACTGGTTACGTTTGCAATCGAAAGAAAAATGACTATAGTTGAAGAGGTAATGGCCCCTAAACTATGTTCTGGGATGAAAGTTACAGCTTCAGTGAAATCCGTTTGCAAATCGGAGTGATAGATTAGAATCGAGAGCCAACGGTAAGTTTTCTATGTTAAACCATTACACCATTGAAAAACTGGTTACGTTTGCAATCGAAAGAAAAATGACTATAGTTGAAGAGGTAATGGCCCCTAAACTATGTTCTGGGATGAAAGTTACAGCTTCAGTGAAATCCGTTTGCAAATCGGAGTGATAGATTAGAATCGAGAGCCAACGGTAAGTTTTCTATGTTAAACCATTACACCATTGAAAAACTGGTTACGTTTGCAATCGAAAGAAAAATGACTATAGTTGAAGAGGTAATGGCCCCTAAACTATGTTCTGGGATGAAAGTTACAGCTTCAGTGAAATCCGTTTGCAAATCGGAGTGATAGATTAGAATCGAGAGCCAACGGTAAGTTTTCTATGTTAAACCATTACACCATTGAAAAACTGGTTACGTTTGCAATCGAAAGAAAAATGACTATAGTTGAAGAGGTAATGGCCCCTAAACTATGTTCTGGGATGAAAGTTACAGCTTCAGTGAAATCCGTTTGCAAATCGGAGTGATAGATTAGAATCGAGAGCCAACGGTAAGTTTTCTATGTTAAACCATTACACCATTGAAAAACTGGTTACGTTTGCAATCGAAAGAAAAATGACTATAGTTGAAGAGGTAATGGCCCCTAAACTATGTTCTGGGATGAAAGTTACAGCTTCAGTGAAATCCGTTTGCAAATCGGAGTGATAGATTAGAATCGAGAGCCAACGGTAAGTTTTCTATGTTAAACCATTACACCATTGAAAAACTGGTTACGTTTGCAATCGAAAGAAAAATGACTATAGTTGAAGAGGTAATGGCCCCTAAACTATGTTCTGGGATGAAAGTTACAGCTTCAGTGAAATCCGTTTGCAAATCGGAGTGATAGATTAGAATCGAGAGCCAACGGTAAGTTTTCTATGTTAAACCATTACACCATTGAAAAACTGGTTACGTTTGCAATCGAAAGAAAAATGACTATAGTTGAAGAGGTAATGGCCCCTAAACTATGTTCTGGGATGAAAGTTACAGCTTCAGTGAAATCCGTTTGCAAATCGGAGTGATAGATTAGAATCGAGAGGCAACGGTAAGTTTTCTATGTTAAACCATTACACCATTGAAAAACTGGTTACGTTTGCAATCGAAAGAAAAATGACTATAGTTGAAGAGGTAATGGCCCCTAAACTATGTTCTGGGATGAAAGTTACAGCTTCAGTGAAATCCGTTTGCAAATCGGAGTGATAGATTAGAATCGAGAGCCAACGGTAAGTTTTCTATGTTGAACCATTACACCATTGAAAAACTGGTTACGTTTGCAATCGAAAGAAAAATGACTATAGTTGAAGAGGTAATGGCCCCTAAACTATGTTCTGGGATGAAAGTTACAGCTTCAGTGAAATCCGTTTGCAAATCGGAGTGATAGATTAGAATCGAGAGCCAATGGTAAGTTTTCTATGTTAAACCATTACACCATTGAAAAACTGGTTACGTTTGCAATCGAAAGAAAAATGACTATAGTTGAAGAGGTAATGGCCCCTAAACTATGTTCTGGGATGAAAGTTACAGCTTCAGTGAAATCCGTTTGCAAATCGGAGTGATAGATTAGAATCGAGAGCCAACGGTAAGTTTTGTATGTTAAACCATTACACCATTGAAAAACTGGTTACGTTTGCAATCGAAAGAAAAATGACTATAGTTGAAGAGGTAATGGCCCCTAAACTATGTTCTGGGATGAAAGTTACAGCTTCAGTGAAATCCGTTTGCAAATCGGAGTGATAGATTAGAATCGAGAGCCAACGGTAAGTTTTCTATGTTAAACCAAGTACAATGATTTTTATTGAAGTTTTACATAACAAGTTATTACATTACAGGCATTAGTGATTATGTATTCGTATTTGTACAGCTATATAAATGAATACAGTATAACAGTTAACAACAAATCTGTAGTACAGAAATTTATATAACAGATAAATAAGAAGAATAATAGTCTGGTTAGAGGGTAGGTAGGAGTTATGCAGGAGTATTTTATTGGTGTGGAGTTGATATGAGGTGGTAGAAGGAGGTTTGGATGCAGATTGTAAGGTGTAAGTTGAGTGGACCACTGTGTGTGGAAATCCGCTACCAGCGCAGGAGTTCACGCACAGTCCCTGAGACTGCATTTCCGTTTTTTTGGAAATATGTCTGATTTTACCAGTTCTCCACCTAGGTGTGGATATTTCCCAGTGAGGGAGTAAGCAAGTACCTGAGATTGAGGGTATCTAACCAGATGGTGAATGTATTCTAACCGGGTTTGGTTGGAAAGAAATAGAGCTGGTGAGAGGTCTGATGTGAGGTTAACTTATCAAATAACCTATATATTGTTTAAAGTAATTGAAACTATGTTTAACCTACAGATAGGAATAACAGAAAGATCTCTTGGATCTGTACTCATTTCTTTATGATATCTAAACCTATAATGCTAAAAGTTTAATAATTATTAATTTTGTCAAAAAGAATAATCAAATTTTGACGTAACCACGTTTAAATGACATATCTCTGTTTTGTCTAGGCGATGCTTTAAATTACTTCCATAGTTACTACGGTTGGAATTCTGTATTCCCTAGGATATTGTAGTTCAACCACAGCTCCAGCAGTGAAGAAAGCTGTGTTACAGATCCGTCAAGGATCCTCTCGACCTGGAAAATGGGGGATTTTAACCACCCTACAGAGATTCCAGGGAGCGGATCCTCAACTAAGGAGTCTCATAAGTCTACCAGAGCTGCAGTGTTTCGTCCGGGTAGGAGAAAGGGAAGAAGAAGATTCCTAACTGACTAACTAACAGTTGTTATGACTCCAATTGTGTATGAGTAGCTGTCATATCAGTTATTTTTGTTGTATATACTACATCTAAAACTAAACTACACATCAAACTATGTACAATTAGAATGTCCCGATTGTGTTTCCAGAGCAAGAGAAATCTACCTATATTAAGATAAGTGAGCAACAGAGCCTTACCTGCGAGGATCCCCTTAGCACATTAAAGTCATACATGAGAGTTACACATGAGAGTACCTCTATCAAAGAGACCACAGATCTAAAATTCCATTAGTTTGGATTCCTTGTATGCAACAGGCCACAGAGCAGCCACCTCCAGGAAAGCACCCAGGTTTCCACATCTAATCGCCCAGGATTTCTCTGCAATAAGATTTGAATCAACAATACGCAGGATTTCTCCGATTGTTGGGATGACTTTTGATTTCCAGTTGAAAGCTAATTGATTCCTGATAGTTATAAAGATGTGATTATAGATCATTCTTTCCTGGGGTGGCAGATCCATGGTTCCTAAATGCAACAGTGCCATACCAGAGGGTATAGGATGCATGGACATAGGCAATTGTCCCAAGAAGACTCCTATATCTTTTCTGAGTTTCTTCAGTTTGGGGCAGTCCCATAAGATGTGCCCTACGGTACCCGTCCGGTTGCACCCCCTCCAACACAAGGGTGATGCCTTCATGTCAAACTTGGAAATCCTCTCAGGTGTCATGTACCACTGCCAAATGCTCTTTAGTAAGCCTTCAAAGTGTCTCACACAGTGTGAAGACTTCTTTACTGATCTCAAGACCTTTTCCCATTCTTCCATGTCTATCTCAGTTTGGAGATACTCCTGCCAACTATCTAGTTGCCATTGTGGGGTGGAATCTTTCATTTTTAGTAAGGTTTTGTAGAAAATAGATGTTCCCTTATAGTGTGAACCCTGAGGGTGGATAATTTTACTAATTTGTGGGGTCAGAGATACTGGGCTGTACGGGTGATATTTGCAGAATTTACTGATTTTCCTATATGTAGGGAGTTCTGTTGGTGGGAGACCATAGGTCTGAGTGAAAAATTCAAATGGTCTCAGTTCTGAGTTATCAAGGAGATCTTCTATGGAGTTAATACCAGAATCTGTCCAGGTTTGTAAATTTAAGTTATTTATTAAAGTTTGGAGAGTGATTAAGGGTGTGTCAGATTCTATGGATAAAACGTCCTTTTTGCACAGAGCGGTTAGTTCCTTCCAAATTCTAAGGGTGTTAATTGTTAATGGGTTCTGGATGGTCTGTCTAGTTTTCCAGGCCAGTCTGGCTCCAAGAAACAATTTGTAGTCTCCATAGCTAAGCTGATCCTCTTCAATCGAGAACCACTGTTTTGTGTTATCCCCGAGCCAGACTGCCCTGGACTGATCCATTATTGTAGCCTTATAATAGAATTCCAGGTTAGGGACACCTAGGCCCAAATTAGCAGTATCCATCATTAATATTTTGTTGGAAAACCTGGATTTTTTGTTTAATAATATAAATTGATTAAGAGCTTTTTGTAGGGTGTTGAAGAAGGTTTGGGGTACTTTTATAGGCAAGTTTCTAAAGAGGTATAGAAGTTGGGGAAGAATGAACATTTTAAAGGCTGCATTCCTTCCCAGCCAGGAGTATTCTACTTTTGCAAGATCTTCCAGTTTCTCTTTGAATTTTTTTAACCATGGGGCGTAGTTTTCTTTATAGATATTATTTAGTGTGGGTGTTATATAGATTCCTAAGTATTTTATGACAGTGTCATTCCATAAGAATTCACAAGAGCTTTTCAAGATATCCCTATCTTTCTGTGGGATAAAACATGGAAGAATGGTTGTCTTATTCTTATTTAATTTGTAATATGAGATTTTGGAGAACTCTTCTAGTTCCAATTGAGCATTTGGCAGTGATACAAGTGGTTTCTGGAGGAGGAGGATCACATCATCAGCGTATAAACCCATTTTATGTATGGTTTGTTTGTTTTTAATGCCAAAAATTTGTGAATTGTCTCTGATTCTTTGAGCGAGCGGTTCAATCGTTAAATTGAATATTAGGGGTGAGAGGGGGCAACCTTGACGGGTGCCGTTTTTAATATCGAAGGGTAGAGATAGTGTGCCTGATGATAGGACTCTGGCAGATGGGTGGGTGTATAGGGCTAAAATGGCCTTGTGTAAGAAGGCAGGGATACCAAATTTGGTGAGCACCTTGGATAGGTACAGCCAATTGACTCTATCGAACGCCTTCTCCGCGTCCAAGGAGACAAGGAGGGTAGGCGTCCGACAGAGCCCCACTCTATGGATCAGAGATAAAACCTTGCGAGTGCCATCACTAGTCGACCTATTCTTTGTAAACCCTACCTGATCTGGATGGATAATTTGGGGCATAAGGGGAGATAACCTATTAGCTATTATTCGGGCGTATAGTTTTATGTCAGTGTTTAGTAGGGAGATGGGCCTATAATTACTAGGGTCAGAGGGGTCCTTACCTTCCTTGGGGATTGTAGTTATTAGTGCCGAAAGTGATTCTCTAGGGAAATTGCCTTTAGTAGCTGCTTCATTAAACATATTTGTTAGGGGGGTTACTAGGATTGAAATAAATTTTTTAAAATAATCGTTAATAAAACCGTCTGGTCCTGGGGCTTTGTCTTTCTTTAGGGATCCTATTGCTGCTATTGTTTCTTGTTCTGTGAAGGGAGTTGCTAGGTATTTTTGCTCAAATTCTGTAAGGGAGGGGAGATTTACTTTATCAAGGTATAGTTCTATTTCCTGTGGTAATGGGGTGTGGGTGTTTGGGTCCTTTTCGAGGTTATAAAGGGCTTCATAGTACTCTGCCAGGGCGTTTACAATATCTTTGGGGTGGTGGACTTCTATTTTTGTTTTGGGGTGTGTGATTTTAATAATTCTCTGACGAATTCTTTTTCCCTTAATTTTTTGGGCCATGGCCTTCCCTGCTCTATTATTATTATAGTACCAATTTTGTTTTAATGTGGTTTGCCATTTGTCGTACTGGTAGTACAATTTGTCTGCTAGGGTCTGTCTAGTTTCCTCTAGTTGGGGTATGAGTTCATTCTTGTGATTGTTGTATATTTCTTTCTCTAGTGATTTAATTTTGTCTAATAAGATGTTAGTTTGTTCCCTAACTTTTTTGTTATGAATGGCACTCAACTTAATAAAGGTTCCTCTGATAAATGCTTTATGAGCATTCCAAAGAGTAGAGTTGGATATATCTCCTGTGTCATTGAGTTTGAAATACTCTATTAGTTCCTTTTTGATTATAGGGGAAGTGTGTTCGGAGTGAAGGATGTATTTGTTAAAGGGGAACTGAAGAGAGAGGTATATGGAGGCTGTCATGTTTATTTCCTTTTAGACAATGCCAGTTGCCTGGCAGCCCTGCTGATCCCTCTGCCTCTAATACTATTAGCCATAGCCCCTGAACAAGCATGCAGCAGATCAGGTGTTTCAGTGGTTCAGACTTATAAGTCTGATCTGACAAGACTAGCTGCATGCTTGTTTCTGGTTTTAATCAGATACTACTGCAGAGAAATAGACCAGCAGGGCTGCCAGGCAACTGGTATTGATTAAAAGGAAATAAACATGACAGCCTCCGTATACCTCTATCTTCAGTTCCCCTTTAAGTCTCCATATATACTGTTGTTTCACAGAATTCTGGATATGAAATTTCACTATGAGAGGTGAGTGGTCTGACCACACTCTAGTACCAATTTCCATCTCTGAGACTAGTGGCAAGGTAAATTGGTCTGTTAGGCAATGGTCAATACGAGTGAAGGATTTATGAATTGTAGAGTAGAATGTGAACTGTTTCTCCTTGGGGTGAATACACCTCCAAGTGTCAAATAGCTCGTTTTTTGTCAAAATTGGTTGTAAAGTGGAGTGTTTAGTTCTTAATTTGGAAGTACAATCTAACTGTGGGTCTGTTATGGAGTTCAGATCTCCAGAAATAAAAAGATATCCTTTCTTGAAATTTGTTATTTTTTTGAGTTTTGAATTGATAAATTTAGTCTGGTGTTGGTTGGGGGCATATAGGTTCACAAAAGTGTAATCCTTAGAGTTCAATTGTCCAGTTATCATTACCATTCTACCATCCTCACTTGAGTATGTGTCTTTTACCACTAGTCCCAGAGAGTCCCTAACTGCTATGAAAGTCCCAGCTTTTTTCTTATTATTCTGTAATGTAGAGTGAAATATATTGGTAAACTGAAATAATTTGTATTTTTTCGCTGCATTTTTGTTCAGGTGAGATTCTTGAACACATATAATATCTGCCTTTTGTTCCTTAATCAGTTTCTGTAAGAGGTATCGCTTCCTGAAAGAATTGAGGCCTCTCACATTAACTGAGAGGAGATTACATTTCTCAGCCATTACACCATGTATATTGCATCACAATTAAATCATACCATTGATTGGGATTCCCGCAGGCAGGCTCTGGAGCATCTCTGATGAAACTTTTTAACTCTACTCTGGTGGAGGGAAACAAGGTTAGTCGGGACATTGACCTATATAGAAATAACCAAAGTAATAGTACAATGAGAGGCATCCGGTTCTACCTCTCAATAGCACTACTGAAAAAAAAAGGAGATAAAAAAGTAGGTGAGAAAATAGTGAGAACACTAACAGTGTAAACAGAACAAAACAGATTGGTCAGATTAGAGTTCAGTTCAGGTGACCAATTCAGTAGAGTCCACCAGTGTGGACTTCAAGTGGTTTTTCCACCTGTAGGGAGAGAAAAATCAGTCCCAGGGGAAAAAACAAATGTGAGGGGGACAAAGTTCCTGGCTGATCACCCCGATTCAGCCTTTTGTCGAAGCCTCACTTGTTGCTGCCTTGTCTGGTGTGATAGGAAGAGTGGTGTCCATAGCAGCAGGCTTAGGCAATAGAGGTGGGCGATAAAGTTTGTCTTTACTTGAGTCTTTAGATACAAAAAGTGGGATATTCCATCTAGATAGGAGGTCCTGTCCCTCTGTTGGATTCCTGATCACGTGTGTCTCCATTCCGTCTCTTATGATCAGCTTTGGGGGGAATCCCCATGAGTAGTCGATTCTCTTGTTTCTCAAAGAGGCAGTAATCTGCGAGAATACGCGTCTGGTTGAGAGGGTAGCTTGTGACAGATCCTGATATAACGCCAAGTTCTGATATGGGTCAGGAAGCTTTTGCCCTTTCCTAGTGGCTCCCAGCAGCTGTTCCTTTACGTGGAAAAAATGTATCCTTGTAATGACATCTCTAGGCAGATGTTTGGCGATGTGGGATGGCTTGGGTAGCCTATGGGCTCTGTCCACTACAAGCTCATTTTTAGGTATGTTAGGACAGGTGACTTTGATAATGTCCATGACGTAGTCCTTTAAATCATCATTCTGTACTGTCTCTGGGATCCCTCTGATCTTCAGGTTGTTTCTCCTGTTTCTATCCTCCCCATCAGCTATTTTTTCCTTCATCTGCCTATTCTCCTTTACAAGTTCTTTGTGAGCATCCACCAATGAATTGTGTGCTGCTGTCATCTCCACAATTCTGTGTTCCAACCTGGCCAGCCTATGGTCTGTTTCCTTAGTGTATACGGTCAGGTGGCCCACCAAAGCGTGCATATCAGCCCTTATTTCCATAGAGTCCTTTCTTAAAATGCTACTGAAAGATATCATGAAATCTTTAAAAAAGGTTTGAGTCATGGGCTGGTCTGTGGCAGAGAATGACATCAGGGGGTCTGTAAACGCCATCGGTGGTGAGGGGTGGATGGATGGATGAGGGAGCTGATCAGATGCTTGGGTATGTGTGTGAGGGGAGGATAGAGGAATCTGTCCTACCTGGGACCTTGTTGTGTCATCTTTCCTGGGTTCCAGAATGTTTTTCCGGAATTCCGGATCCATTTTCCGGAATTCCGGATCCATTTTCCGGAATTCCGAATTGGAGTTACGAAATTCCGCGTTCTCCGTGCGGGATACGGAGGCCTGCCTGGGGCTTCTGTCCCTGTTGTCAGCGGTACCTGTAGCGGCTTCATCTTCCTCACTGAGGTCCCCCAGGTAGTCCGCTCTGTTGCCCCTTCGATAGGGAGTCTGGAAAGCTGCAAAGCGATTCCTCTGGGTCACAGGTGGCGGTGTCCTGTAGTCTGCATCATGCCTGGAGCTAGGCCTGTAGTGCCGGGGGCCATCTTGGATATCCTCCTCCTGGAAGAAGTCAGTCAGCTTGCGGGGCAGAGGGGACCTGTAATTCCGCTTGGGTCTCGCTGTAATCCATTCCTGTGGGTCCTCTGCATGTTCACCCATCTTCCTGAGTAAAATGAGGCTTCTTAGTGCGCTGTGAAGTAGCTTTTTAGGGTGAAGACCGCAGGAGCTACAGGCTCAGACAACCATCCAGCTCCAGCGTCAAGCCACGCCCCTTTCTATGTTAAACCATTACACCATTGAAAAACTGGTTACGTTTGCAATCGAAAGAAAAATGACTATAGTTGAAGAGGTAATGGCCCCTAAACTATGTTCTGGGATGAAAGTTACAGCTTCAGTGAAATCCGTTTGCAAATCGGAGTGATAGATTAGAATCGAGAGCCAACGGTAAGTTTTCTATGTTAAACCATTACACCATTGAAAAACTGGTTACGTTTGCAATCAAAAGAAAAATGACTATAGTTGAAGAGGTAATGGCCCCTAAACTATGTTCTGGGATGAAAGTTACAGCTTCAGTGAAATCCGTTTGCAAATCGGAGTGATAGATTAGAATCGAGAGCCAACGGTAAGTTTTCTATGTTAAACCATTACACCATTGAAAAACTGGTTACGTTTGCAATCGAAAGAAAAATGACTATAGTTGAAGAGGTAATGGCCCCTAAACTATGTTCTGGGATGAAAGTTACAGCTTCAGTGAAATCCGTTTGCAAATCGGAGTGATAGATTAGAATCGAGAGCCAACGGTAAGTTTTCTATGTTAAACCATTACACCATTGAAAAACTGGTTACGTTTGCAATCGAAAGAAAAATGACTATAGTTAAAGAGGTAATGGCCCCTAAACTATGTTCTGGGATGAAAGTTACAGCTTCAGTGAAATCCGTTTGCAAATCGGAGTGATAGATTAGAATCGAGAGCCAACGGTAAGTTTTCTATGTTAAACCATTACACCATTGAAAAACTGGTTACGTTTGCAATCGAAAGAAAAATGACTATAGTTGAAGAGGTAATGGCCCCTAAACTATGTTCTGGGATGAAAGTTACAGCTTCAGTGAAATCCGTTTGCAAATCGGAGTGATAGATTAGAATCGAGAGCCAACGGTAAGTTTTCTATGTTAAACCATTACACCATTGAAAAACTGGTTACGTTTGCAATCGAAAGAAAAATGACTATAGTTGAAGAGGTAATGGCCCCTAAACTATGTTCTGGGATGAAAGTTACAGCTTCAGTGAAATCTGTTTGCAAATCGGAGTGATAGATTAGAATCGAGAGCCAACGGTAAGTTTTCTATGTTAAACCATTACACCATTGAAAAACTGGTTACGTTTGCAATCGAAAGAAAAATGACTATAGTTGAAGAGGTAATGGCCCCTAAACTATGTTCTGGGATGAAAGTTACAGCTTCAGTGAAATCCGTTTGCAAATCGGAGTGATAGATTAGAATCGAGAGCCAACGGTAAGTTTTCTATGTTAAACCATTACACCATTGAAAAACTGGTTACGTTTGCAATCGAAAGAAAAATGACTATAGTTGAAGAGGTAATGGCCCCTAAACTATGTTCTGGGATGAAAGTTACAGCTTCAGTGAAATCCGTTTGCAAATCGGAGTGATAGATTAGAATCGAGAGCCAACGGTAAGTTTTCTATGTTAAACCATTACACCATTGAAAAACTGGTTACGTTTGCAATCGAAAGAAAAATGACTATAGTTGAAGAGGTAATGGCCCCTAAACTATGTTCTGGGATGAAAGTTACAGCTTCAGTGAAATCCGTTTGCAAATCGGAGTGATAGATTAGAATCGAGAGCCAACGGTAAGTTTTCTATGTTAAACCATTACACCATTGAAAAACTGGTTACGTTTGCAATCGAAAGAAAAATGACTATAGTTGAAGAGGTAATGGCCCCTAAACTATGTTCTGGGATGAAAGTTACAGCTTCAGTGAAATCCGTTTGCAAATCGGAGTGATAGATTAGAATCGAGAGCCAACGGTAAGTTTTCTATGTTAAACCATTACACCATTGAAAAACTGGTTACGTTTGCAATCGAAAGAAAAATGACTATAGTTGAAGAGGTAATGGCCCCTAAACTATGTTCTGGGATGAAAGTTACAGCTTCAGTGAAATCTGTTTGCAAATCGGAGTGATAGATTAGAATCGAGAGCCAACGGTAAGTTTTCTATGTTAAACCATTACACCATTGAAAAACTGGTTACGTTTGCAATCGAAAGAAAAATGACTATAGTTGAAGAGGTAATGGCCCCTAAACTATGTTCTGGGATGAAAGTTACAGCTTCAGTGAAATCCGTTTGCAAATCGGAGTGATAGATTAGAATCGAGAGCCAACGGTAAGTTTTCTATGTTAAACCATTACACCATTGAAAAACTGGTTACGTTTGCAATCGAAAGAAAAATGACTATAGTTGAAGAGGTAATGGCCCCTAAACTATGTTCTGGGATGAAAGTTACAGCTTCAGTGAAATCCGTTTGCAAATCGGAGTGATAGATTAGAATCGAGAGCCAACGGTAAGTTTTCTATGTTAAACCATTACACCATTGAAAAACTGGTTACGTTTGCAATCGAAAGAAAAATGACTGTAGTTGAAGAGGTAATGGCCCCTAAACTATGTTCTGGGATGAAAGTTACAGCTTCAGTGAAATCCGTTTGCAAATCGGAGTGATAGATTAGAATCGAGAGCCAACGGTAAGTTTTCTATGTTAAACCATTACACCATTGAAAAACTGGTTACGTTTGCAATCGAAAGAAAAATGACTATAGTTGAAGAGGTAATGGCCCCTAAACTATGTTCTGGGATGAAAGTTACAGCTTCAGTGAAATCCGTTTGCAAATCGGAGTGATAGATTAGAATCGAGAGCCAACGGTAAGTTTTCTATGTTAAACCATTACACCATTGAAAAACTGGTTACGTTTGCAATCGAAAGAAAAATGACTATAGTTGAAGAGGTAATGGCCCCTAAACTATGTTCTGGGATGAAAGTTACAGCTTCAGTGAAATCCGTTTGCAAATCGGAGTGATAGATTAGAATCGAGAGCCAACGGTAAGTTTTCTATGTTAAACCATTACACTATTGAAAAACTGGTTACGTTTGCAATCGAAATAAAAATGACTATAGTTGAAGAGGTAATGGCCCCTAAACTATGTTCTGGGATGAAAGTTACAGCTTCAGTGAAATCCGTTTGCAAATCGGAGTGATAGATTAGAATCGAGAGCCAACGGTAAGTTTTCTATGTTAAACCATTACACCATTGAAAAACTGGTTACGTTTGCAATCGAAAGAAAAATGACTATAGTTGAAGAGGTAATGGCCCCTAAACTATGTTCTGGGATGAAAGTTACAGCTTCAGTGAAATCCGTTTGCAAATCGGAGTGATAGATTAGAATCGAGAGCCAACGGTAAGTTTTCTATGTTAAACCATTACACCATTGAAAAACTGGTTACGTTTGCAATCGAAAGAAAAATGACTATAGTTGAAGAGGTAATGGCCCCTAAACTATGTTCTGGGATGAAAGTTACAGCTTCAGTGAAATCCGTTTGCAAATCGGAGTGATAGATTAGAATCGAGAGCCAACGGTAAGTTTTCTATGTTAAACCATTACACCATTGAAAAACTGGTTACGTTTGCAATCGAAAGAAAAATGACTATAGTTGAAGAGGTAATGGCCCCTAAACTATGTTCTGGGATGAAAGTTACAGCTTCAGTGAAATCCGTTTGCAAATCGGAGTGATAGATTAGAATCGAGAGCCAACGGTAAGTTTTCTATGTTAAACCATTACACCATTGAAAAACTGGTTACGTTTGCAATCGAAAGAAAAATGACTATAGTTGAAGAGGTAATGGCCCCTAAACTATGTTCTGGGATGAAAGTTACAGCTTCAGTGAAATCCGTTTGCAAATCGGAGTGATAGATTAGAATCGAGAGGCAACGGTAAGTTTTCTATGTTAAACCAGTACACCATTGAAAAACTGGTTACGTTTGCAATCGAAAGAAAAATGACTATAGTTGAAGAGGTAATGGCCCCTAAACTATGTTCTGGGATGAAAGTTACAGCTTCAGTGAAATCCGTTTGCAAATCGGAGTGATAGATTAGAATCGAGAGCCAACGGTAAGTTTTCTATGTTAAACCATTACACCATTGAAAAACTGGTTACGTTTGCAATCGAAAGAAAAATGACTATAGTTGAAGAGGTAATGGCCCCTAAACTATGTTCTGGGATGAAAGTTACAGCTTCAGTGAAATCCGTTTGCAAATCGGAGTGATAGATTAGAATCGAGAGCCAACGGTAAGTTTTCTATGTTAAACCATTACACCATTGAAAAACTGGTTACGTTTGCAATCGAAAGAAAAATGACTATAGTTGAAGAGGTAATGGCCCCTAAACTATGTTCTGGGATGAAAGTTACAGCTTCAGTGAAATCCGTTTGCAAATCGGAGTGATAGATTAGAATCGAGAGCCAACGGTAAGTTTTCTATGTTAAACCATTACACCATTGAAAAACTGGTTACGTTTGCAATCGAAAGAAAAATGACTATAGTTGAAGAGGTAATGGCCCCTAAACTATGTTCTGGGATGAAAGTTACAGCTTCAGTGAAATCCGTTTGCAAATCGGAGTGATAGATTAGAATCGAGAGGCAACGGTAAGTTTTCTATGTTAAACCATTACACCATTGAAAAACTGGTTACGTTTGCAATCGAAAGAAAAATGACTATAGTTGAAGAGGTAATGGCCCCTAAACTATGTTCTGGGATGAAAGTTACAGCTTCAGTGAAATCCGTTAGCAAATCGGAGTGATAGATTAGAATCGAGAGGCAACGGTAAGTTTTCTATGTTAAACCATTACACCATTGAAAAACTGGTTACGTTTGCAATCGAAAGAAAAATGACTATAGTTGAAGAGGTAATGGCCCCTAAACTATGTTCTGGGATGAAAGTTACAGCTTCAGTGAAATCCGTTAGCAAATCGGAGTGATAGATTAGAATCGAGAGCCAACGGTAAGTTTTCTATGTTAAACCATTACACCATTGAAAAACTGGTTACGTTTGCAATCGAAAGAAAAATGACTATAGTTGAAGAGGTAATGGCCCCTAAACTATGTTCTGGGATGAAAGTGACAGCTTCAGTGAAATCCGCTTGCAAATCGGAGTGATAGATTAGAATCGAGAGCCAACGGTAAGTTTTCTATGTTAAACCATTACACCATTGAAAAACTGGTTACGTTTGCAATCGAAAGAAAAATGACTATAGTTGAAGAGGTAATGGCCCCTAAACTATGTTCTGGGATGAAAGTTACAGCTTCAGTGAAATCCGTTTGCAAATCGGAGTGATAGATTAGAATCGAGAGCCAACGGTAAGTTTTCTATGTTAAACCATTACACCATTGAAAAACTGGTTACGTTTGCAATCGAAAGAAAAATGACTATAGTTGAAGAGGTAATGGCCCCTAAACTATGTTCTGGGATGAAAGTTACAGCTTCAGTTAAATCCGTTTGCAAATCGGAGTGATAGATTAGAATCGAGAGCCAACGGTAAGTTTTCTATGTTAAACCATTACACCATTGAAAAACTGGTTACATTTGCAATCGAAAGAAAAATGACTATAGTTGAAGAGGTAATGGCCCCTAAACTATGTTCTGGGATGAAAGTTACAGCTTCAGTGAAATCCGTTTGCAAATCGGAGTGATAGATTAGAATCGAGAGGCAACGGTAAGTTTTCTATGTTAAACCATTACACCATTGAAAAACTGGTTACGTTTGCAATCGAAAGAAAAATGACTATAGTTGAAGAGGTAATGGCCCCTAAACTATGTTCTGGGATGAAAGTTACAGCTTCAGTGAAATCCGTTTGCAAATCGGAGTGATAGATTAGAATCGAGAGCCAACGGTAAGTTTTCTATGTTAAACCATTACACCATTGAAAAACTGGTTACGTTTGCAATCGAAAGAAAAATGACTATAGTTGAAGAGGTAATGGCCCCTAAACTATGTTCTGGGATGAAAGTTACAGCTTCAGTGAAATCCGTTAGCAAATCGGAGTGATAGATTAGAATCGAGAGGCAACGGTAAGTTTTCTATGTTAAACCATTACACCATTGAAAAACTGGTTACGTTTGCAATCGAAAGAAAAATGACTATAGTTGAAGAGGTAATGGCCCCTAAACTATGTTCTGGGATGAAAGTTACAGCTTCAGTGAAATCCGTTTGCAAATCGGAGTGATAGATTAGAATCGAGAGCCAACGGTAAGTTTTGTATGTTAAACCATTACACCATTGAAAAACTGGTTACGTTTGCAATCGAAAGAAAAATGACTATAGTTGAAGAGGTAATGGCCCCTAAACTATGTTCTGGGATGAAAGTTACAGCTTCAGTGAAATCCGTTTGCAAATCGGAGTGATAGATTAGAATCGAGAGCCAACGGTAAGTTTTCTATGTTAAACCATTACACCATTGAAAAACTGGTTACGTTTGCAATCGAAAGAAAAATGACTATAGTTGAAGAGGTAATGGCCCCTAAACTATGTTCTGGGATGAAAGTTACAGCTTCAGTGAAATCCGTTAGCAAATCGGAGTGATAGATTAGAATCGAGAGGCAACGGTAAGTTTTCTATGTTAAACCATTACACCATTGAAAAACTGGTTACGTTTGCAATCGAAAGAAAAATGACTATAGTTGAAGAGGTAATGGCCCCTAAACTATGTTCTGGGATGAAAGTTACAGCTTCAGTGAAATCCGTTTGCAAATCGGAGTGATAGATTAGAATCGAGAGGCAACGGTAAGTTTTCTATGTTAAACCATTACACCATTGAAAAACTGGTTACGTTTGCAATCGAAAGAAAAATGACTATAGTTGAAGAGGTAATGGCCCCTAAACTATGTTCTGGGATGAAAGTTACAGCTTCAGTGAAATCCGTTTGCAAATCGGAGTGATAGATTAGAATCGAGAGCCAACGGTAAGTTTTCTATGTTAAACCATTACACCATTGAAAAACTGGTTACGTTTGCAATCGAAAGAAAAATGACTATAGTTGAAGAGGTAATGGCCCCTAAACTATGTTCTGGGATGAAAGTTACAGCTTCAGTGAAATCCGTTTGCAAATCGGAGTGATAGATTAGAATCGAGAGCCAACGGTAAGTTTTCTATGTTAAACCATTACACCATTGAAAAACTGGTTACGTTTGCAATCGAAAGAAAAATGACTATAGTTGAAGAGGTAATGGCCCCTAAACTATGTTCTGGGATGAAAGTTACAGCTTCAGTGAAATCCGTTTGCAAATCGGAGTGATAGATTAGAATCGAGAGCCAACGGTAAGTTTTCTATGTTAAACCATTACACCATTGAAAAACTGGTTACGTTTGCAATCGAAAGAAAAATGACTATAGTTGAAGAGGTAATGGCCCCTAAACTATGTTCTGGGATGAAAGTTACAGCTTCAGTGAAATCCGTTTGCAAATCGGAGTGATAGATTAGAATCGAGAGCCAACGGTAAGTTTTCTATGTTAAACCATTACACCATTGAAAAACTGGTTACGTTTGCAATCGAAAGAAAAATGACTATAGTTGAAGAGGTAATGGCCCCTAAACTATGTTCTGGGATGAAAGTTACAGCTTCAGTGAAATCCGTTTGCAAATCGGAGTGATAGATTAGAATCGAGAGCCAACGGTAAGTTTTCTATGTTAAACCATTACACCATTGAAAAACTGGTTACGGAAAGCTGTCCTCCTTCTACACTGAGGAAAAGCAAGATGGCCACCGCTATGGCAGCAGGGAGGCCATGGAGAGATCAGCCCTGAGAACACCACCTTCCCTGGAGCAAAGAAACAGGTTTGCTCCTCTCTATACCCCACATCCAAGAGGGCATGAAGCGCTGTATGAAGAGGACAGCGAAGAAGAGGATTTCCAGCGGCAGAGGAAGGCCAAGAAAGTCCGGGAGCGGAGCCCCCTGAAGCCGGGACCCACAGTGATGCACCAGGCCGGCCAGGAGAACCAGGAGACGCAGGTACCGCTGAACGAAGGTTCCCAGCGGGACGAACGTTCGCATGAACATTCGCATGAACGTTCGCATGAAGGTACGCTTGAACGCGAACGTTCTCTTTCTCTAAGCGTACGTTCTTCTTCTCCATGCGTACAAACGGTCGCATCAACCAGGCAAGTGGATTCACAGCATTTAGAAGCACAAATAGATGCATCAACCCAACAAAGAGGACTAACCCAACCTTCACGTAACTATAGAGGAACACAATCCTATAGACGCACAATGGTACCAGACCCCCTGGAATCCTTCCCGGCCACAGACCAACCGATCTCACAACAGTTTTTTAAGGACTTTATGTTATCATTCAGATCGGTAATACAAGATGACATCGGTGAAGTTCGGAGTGATCTACAAGCACTGACAAGCCACGTCTCACAAATGGCAGGAGAGACTGACTCCCGAATCTCCAAACTAGAAAGACGTATTGAAGAAATGACACTGGCCCACAATCACCTAGTGGATGCGCATAAAAATATGCAACAGCAAAACCAATGGATGATGGAAAAGATCTCTGATAATGAGGACAGGAATCGCCGCAATAACATTAAGATCAGGGGAGTACCAGAAACAATTGGCAGTGATGACCTCAAAGACTATGTCAAGGACATCCTCAAAACCACTGTCCCAGAGTTAGAGGACAGCGAGCTAACAATAGATAGAGCTCATCGTCTCCCAAAACCCACTCACGTGGCAAAGCACCTGCCACGTGATGTTATAACACGCATTCACTTTTATCATGCAAAAGAGAAACTTCTTTCATCAACCAGAGGAGGGAGAAAGTTACCCAATCCATATCAAGACCTCATCTTATATCAGGATTTGTCACAAGCGACCCTTCAAGCTAGGAGGAAATTTGCAGAGATCACCACGACCTTAAGACATAGGAAAATTCCCTACTCATGGGGATTCCCTCCAAAGTTGCTGATAACAGACAATGGAGTCACTTATGCTGCAAAGAATCCCAGGGAAGCCTACAACCTCTTAGAAAGATGGAGCATTCCTATTTTTATTCCAAGGGATCCAAAAAAAGACAGGCCGATCTACCAAGTCACGCTATCAAAACAACTATCATCCCCGAGGCAGTTGCCCAGGAATGACGCCCATCAATCAATGGACACTACACCACTACCAACTCAACCAGGACAAGAGAAAGATGCAGGGGACACCTCTGAAACCTGAAGAAGACGGGTATCTATCACAGACCTTTTTCCCCCACTCGGAAACCTTTCTCAATAGGGTACACCATCTTCCTTTTTCCCTATAAGAGAAAGGTTTATTCCTGTTCCACACTGTGGACTGTACCAATTAAGTCCTTACCTGAGATCTAGACTATTTAGTCTGATCTAAATTGGACTCTAATTTCTACTACTCACCATACTTCCCTTCCCTTCCTGTTTGAAGAGAAGGACACTTTTGTTAGTAGTCAACAGAAGGTAAAACCGGATGCCTTCTTGCTTTCTACTTAAGCTTTTGCATGTTACGTGTTTTGTACATTTTTGTTCTGTACTTAAGTTTCTTATAAGGTTACTTCACTTAAAGAATTTAAACAAGGTTCAGACCCCCTTTTTGGGGATCCGGAAGGACGTTCCAGGACTGATCGACATGGGTAAGTTTAACTGCATTATTATAATACATAAATGCCACAAGTATGTAAGATAGTTTCAATTAATGTGAGAGGACTGAATTCCCACAGAAAACGATATCTTATGCAAAAACTTACCAAAGAACATAAAGCTGATATTGTTTGTCTCCAAGAGACCCATTTAAATAAAAAGGGTGCAGAGGAGTTAAAAATTCACGGCTACTCAAAACTATATCATGCTGTTTTAAAAACAGATAGGAAGAAAGCAGGAGTATGTTTAGCAATCAAGGACACATTAGGATTGGTGGTGAGTGAGTCATTTGCAAGTGATGACGGCAGAATGGTCATGGTTAAAGGTACCATTAATACTAAAGAATACACTTTTGTCAATCTTTATGCCCCAAATGATCAACAAATCAAATTTATCAACAAAAAATTAAAAAAAATAACCACTTTTACTAAAGGCTCTTTATTTATTTCTGGAGATTTCAACTCAGTAGTAGATCCTAAGCTGGATTGTACCTCTAACATCAGAAAAACATATTCAATTTTACAACAAACCTTACTCAATTTTGAATTATACGATACATGGAGATGTATGAATCCTAAACAGAAAGAATTCACTTACTTCTCATCTATACACAAGTCTTTTACCCGTATAGACCTCTGCCTAACTGATAGATTCACTTTACCACTAATCAAAGATGTGAAGATAGAACCCAGAATTTGGTCGGACCATGCACCTTTAATTGTATCCTTTACACTCCAAGACTCTCCCACATTACCACATATTTGGAGAATGAACAAATTCACGCTAAACTCGGAACATAGCTCTGATATTATTAAGAAAGAATTAAATACTTACTTTGAGCTTAATGACACCCAAGATGTATCTAGAGCAACAATTTGGAATGCCCACAAAGCCTTCATCAGGGGAATCTTTATAAAACAAGGAGCAATTCAGAAGAAAAAAATTAGAGAACATACTGATTCATTATTAAAACAAATCAAATCCCTAGAAAAAGAAATCTATGTCAACAAAAAAACAGAATTGATCCCACAACTAGAAACAATTAGACAAGAAATAGCTGATAATATGTATTACAATTATGATAAATGGAGAACAATTCTTAGAGAGAATTGGTATCACGAAAGCAACAAAGCTGGTAAGATAATGGCTCGTAAGATAAAAGGGAAAAGAATATAACAACGAATAGTTAAAATTAGACACCCCCAAACCAAAATAGATGTCCATCACCCCCAAGAAATAGCTAACGCGATGGCCAAATATTATGAAACACTATATAACTTAGGAAAAGATACCAATACCCATATACCATCATCCCAAGAAATTGACAATTACTTAGATAAAATCCAATTACCATCATTAACTGACTTTGAACAAAAATACCTATCAGTACCTTTCCGTGAACAAGAAATTGCCTCAGCTATTAGCTCCTTAAAACTAGATAAAGCTCCTGGGCCGGACGGTTTCCTAAATGATTATTTCAAAAAATATATTAGTATTTTAGTAAAACCCCTTCAAAAATTCTTCAATGAAGCAACATCACAAGGTCAATTTCCCAAAGAATCGTTAGAAGCATATATATCCACCATTCCTAAAGAGGACAAAGACCCCTCCGACCCAAGTAACTATAGGCCAATATCATTATTAAACACAGACATAAAGATATTTTCCAAAGTAATTGCCAACAGATTAGCTCCTTTGATCCCCAATCTCATTCACCCCGATCAAGTAGGATTTACTAAAAACAGATCCACTGATGACGGTACTCGGAAGGCAATTGCTCTAATACATAAGGTAGGACTCTGTCGAGCGCCTACCCTCCTAGTTTCACTGGATGCGGAAAAGGCGTTCGACAGAGTCAACTGGTCATATTTAAGCAAAGTGCTCACAAAATTTGGAATACCTGAGTTTCTCCATAAGGCTATATTATCATTATATACTCATCCCTCAGCTAAAGTAACCACATCAGGCACTCTATCTCACTCTTTTGACATACGCAATGGTACCCGTCAGGGCTGCCCCCTATCACCTATTATATTTAATTTAACTTTAGAGCCCCTAGCCCAAAGTATAAGAAATAATTCCCAAATTCATGGTATCAAACATAGTTCAACAGAAACTAAATTAGGCTTATATGCCGATGATGTAATTTTGTTCCTTCAAGATCCCTTAATATCATTGCCAAATGCAAATGCAGAACTAGATATATTCTCAAAAATCTCATACTATAAGATAAACAAAAAGAAAACGGTAATACTTCCATGCAATATCTCTCAGGAAACTAAAGACCAACTTAAGTTAACTTGTGATTATATATGGAATGATAAAACTATTAAATATCTAGGTATTCAATTAACCCCCCTACTTAATCAATTATATAAGGAAAACTACACACCCTGGCTGAAAAAGTTTAAAGAAAAATTAGAATCTCTTTCTAAGATAGAACATTCATGGCTAGGCAAAGCCTCAGCATTCAAGATGATGATCTTACCTCAACTCCTATATTTGTTTAGAAATGTTCCAATTAAAGTACCCCAACATTTCCTTAATTCGTTACAGAAACTGCTCAATAAATATATCCTACACAATAAAAAATCTAGATTTTCCTATAAAATCTTAATGTCACATACTTCTAACCTGGGCCTGGGAGTACCCAACATTGGAATGTACTATAGAGCAGTTGTCCTAGATCAAACCAGACCAATCTGGAATAAAGAAAGTATAAAACAATGGTTAAATATAGAAAAAGATCAACTTTTTGGAGGATCTTATGACCTATTTCTGAAATCCAGATTGGTCTGGAGATTAACATCACACATCAAAAATCCACTTATAGCCAACTCTGTAAACCTTTGGAAGGAAGTAGTAAAACTTTGTAAGAAAGACCCACTAGCTATAAATCAAAATACACCTATAGAGGTTCTATATATGGTTATCAGAAACATAGATTTGGGAAAATGGATTGCTTCAGGCATAGAACACATAGAAGACATAATAGAGAACTTGACAATTAGATCCTTTCAATCCCTTAAATCAACATATAATATCCCAGACTCAGAAGAAAACCTATATAACAAAATTAAAAATTTTCTAAACAAACACCCATACACCCCAATTGCCCTAACCCCTCAAATAAAGAAACTTCTTCAGCCAGAAGGTGCTATACAGCCAGAAGGTGCTATACTTAAAGGTACATCAACAATTTATAAAACCTTGATAACATTGAAAGATCCAATGCCACAATGGCAAATTAATAAATGGCAAGAGTATCTTAAGAGAGATATTGACATGGAAGACTTGGAAATGACACTAAAATCTGTCAGGAAATCATCACATTGTACCAACCATCATGAGAACCTGCTTAAAGTAATTTGGCAATGGTATTTAACACCAGACAAAATTGCGAAATTCGACACCAAAACCTCTCCCCTATGCTGGAGAAACTGCGGACTGACGGGCACTATTGATCACATTCTTTGGGATTGCCCGAAACTGAGTAGACTCAGGGATGACATTGGAAAATTCCTGAAGAAGCTCCCTATGTCTATCCAAAAGATACCTGCTGAAATGGCCTTACTACATTTGGGAACCAGGGACTTGCCACCTCAGGAAAGATTAATATACGACCATATTTTTATCACAGCCAGAAATCATTTAGCCATTTTTTGGAAAACGAAAACAATTCCCACAATCGAACAAATTCTTAGGACAGTAGAATCCAACCTAATGGCAGAAAAATCGTGGGCAATAAAGTGCGGAAGCGTTAAATCTTTCCTGAGAAGGGCAAGTCTTTGGCCAACAGTATATAAAAAATCTAGACTACTATTGTTTTAGTACTAATTTCACCTAAATGATATTTGATATGCTATTGTCTTGGATTATCTTAGTGTTTTTTCAGTTCAGTCCTCTCACACAAAAAGTAGAAAGTAGAAAGATAGAAAAAAATACATACGTGGCCTATAGGAGATCAGTCCTGGACGTTCTATTCCAACTCTCATAACCTAGAATACCTAATATACCAGCTAAACTGGTATACAATGATAACTACGAGACCTGTTATACAATAGACTAGACTTGTTCTGTTTTGTTTAGACTAGCTTAGTTTAATTTGCTAATGAACAATAGCACAAGACAACACCACCTCAACTGAAACACTTTAAAACTAGATTCAATACATATACATGGAAATATAGTCACACACACCTTAACAAAATACTAACAAAATAATAATCAAATAAACATCATAACATATGATATGATTGGGATATATAACAAACATAGTCCATATGATGATATTTACCGAACTATAACTCAAACTCTAGCTCTTAAATCTCATAATACCCTCTTAAACTTACATACCCAAAACTGTACTATTTTACACAGCAAGGAAATCTCCCCTGGAGTCTCTGTAGGGTGGATAAAATCCCCCATTCTCCAGGGTAGAGATACCCTAAATTGTAAGACTCTTATAAGCAGTGCAGTTTATAATACCTCATTCTATACTCCAACACAAGTGTTGGAAAACACCTAATAAAAATCTTATAGACCTAAATTAAATATCCATAGGACATACTGAGACTAAATCTCATATATATATCAATCCCAATCACTATCTAACTACAATTTAGTAATAGGACTTGACAATATGCATTGATCTTATTGAACTATATGCTATAAGAAGATAACTAATACAGTTAGTTTACACCAAGATAATAATATCTTGGTTTATAATGACAACATTAAAATTGATATTCTAAACCACACCCAGTTATAAGTTATAAGTTATGAACAACAATCTGTATTATTACATAGGATGTATTGTTGTATGGTTGCATTGAATCATTTACTCAGCTTAAAACATCTGGTAATATACTGTCTTTGACTTTTCTACAGATATGTTATGTAAGTGATTTCAGACTACTCAAACTTTTTCTGAAATGTTTGTCATTTATTCTTGAAAAATTTATAATAAAAACTATTGTTTAAGAAAAACTGGTTACGTTTGCAATCGAAAGAAAAATGACTATAGTTGAAGAGGTAATGGCCCCTAAACTATGTTCTGGGATGAAAGTTACAGCTTCAGTGAAATCCGTTTGCAAATCGGAGTGATAGATTAGAATCGAGAGGCAACGGTAAGTTTTCTATGTTAAACCATTACACCATTGAAAAACTGGTTACGTTTGCAATCGAAAGAAAAATGACTATAGTTGAAGAGGTAATGGCCCCTAAACTATGTTCTGGGATGAAAGTTACAGCTTCAGTGAAATCCGTTTGCAAATCGGAGTGATAGATTAGAATCGAGAGCCAACGGTAAGTTTTCTATGTTAAACCATTACACCATTGAAAAACTGGTTACGTTTGCAATCGAAAGAAAAATGACTATAGTTGAAGAGGTAATGGCCCCTAAACTATGTTCTGGGATGAAAGTTACAGCTTCAGTGAAATCCGTTTGCAAATCGGAGTGATAGATTAGAATCGAGAGGCAACGGTAAGTTTTCTATGTTAAACCATTACACCATTGAAAAACTGGTTACGTTTGCAATCGAAAGAAAAATGACTATAGTTGAAGAGGTAATGGCCCCTAAACTATGTTCTGGGATGAAAGTTACAGCTTCAGTGAAATCCGTTTGCAAATCGGAGTGATAGATTAGAATCGAGAGCCAACGGTAAGTTTTCTATGTTAAACCATTACACCATTGAAAAACTGGTTACGTTTGCAATCGAAAGAAAAATGACTATAGTTGAAGAGGTAATGGCCCCTAAACTATGTTCTGGGATGAAAGTTACAGCTTCAGTGAAATCCGTTTGCAAATCGGAGTGATAGATTAGAATCGAGAGGCAACGGTAAGTTTTCTATGTTAAACCATTACACCATTGAAAAACTGGTTACGTTTGCAATCGAAAGAAAAATGACTATAGTTGAAGAGGTAATGGCCCCTAAACTATGTTCTGGGATGAAAGTTACAGCTTCAGTGAAATCCGTTTGCAAAGAATCGAGAGCCAACGGTAAGTTTTCTATGTTAAACCATTACACCATTGAAAAACTGGTTACGTTTGCAATCGAAAGAAAAATGACTATAGTTGAAGAGGTAATGGCCCCTAAACTATGTTCTGGGATGAAAGTTACAGCTTCAGTGAAATCCGTTTGCAAATCGGAGTGATAGATTAGAATCGAGAGCCAACGGTAAGTTTTCTATGTTAAACCATTACACCATTGAAAAACTGGTTACGTTTGCAATCGAAAGAAAAATGACTATAGTTGAAGAGGTAATGGCCCCTAAACTATGTTCTGGGATGAAAGTTACAGCTTCAGTGAAATCCGTTTGCAAATCGGAGTGATAGATTAGAATCGAGAGCCAACGGTAAGTTTTCTATGTTAAACCATTACACCATTGAAAAACTGGTTACGTTTGCAATCGAAAGAAAAATGACTATAGTTGAAGAGGTAATGGCCCCTAAACTATGTTCTGGGATGAAAGTTACAGCTTCAGTGAAATCCGTTTGCAAATCGGAGTGATAGATTAGAATCGAGAGCCAACGGTAAGTTTTCTATGTTAAACCATTACACCATTGAAAAACTGGTTACGTTTGCAATCGAAAGAAAAATGACTATAGTTGAAGAGGTAATGGCCCCTAAACTATGTTCTGGGATGAAAGTTACAGCTTCAGTGAAATCCGTTTGCAAATCGGAGTGATAGATTAGAATCGAGAGCCAACGGTAAGTTTTCTATGTTAAACCATTACACCATTGAAAAACTGGTTACGTTTGCAATCGAAAGAAAAATGACTATAGTTGAAGAGGTAATGGCCCCTAAACTATGTTCTGGGATGAAAGTTACAGCTTCAGTGAAATCCGTTTGCAAATCGGAGTGATAGATTAGAATCGAGAGCCAACGGTAAGTTTTCTATGTTAAACCATTACACCATTGAAAAACTGGTTACGTTTGCAATCGAAAGAAAAATGACTATAGTTGAAGAGGTAATGGCCCCTAAACTATGTTCTGGGATGAAAGTTACAGCTTCAGTGAAATCCGTTTGCAAATCGGAGTGATAGATTAGAATCGAGAGCCAACGGTAAGTTTTCTATGTTAAACCATTACACCATTGAAAAACTGGTTACGTTTGCAATCGAAAGAAAAATGACTATAGTTGAAGAAGTAATGGCCCCTAAACTATGTTCTGGGATGAAAGTTACAGCTTCAGTGAAATCCGTTTGCAAATCGGAGTGATAGATTAGAATCTAGAGCCAACGGTAAGTTTTCTATGTTAAACCATTACACCATTGAAAAACTGGTTACGTTTGCAATCGAAAGAAAAATGACTATAGTTGAAGAAGTAATGGCCCCTAAACTATGTTCTGGGATGAAAGTTACAGCTTCAGTGAAATCCGTTTGCAAATCGGAGTGATAGATTAGAATCTAGAGCCAACGGTAAGTTTTCTATGTTAAACCATTACACCATTGAAAAACTGGTTACGTTTGCAATCGAAAGAAAAATGACTATAGTTGAAGAAGTAATGGCCCCTAAACTATGTTCTGGGATGAAAGTTACAGCTTCAGTGAAATCCGTTTGCAAATCGGAGTGACAGATTAGAATCTAGAGCCCACGGTAAGTTTTCTATGTTAAACCATTACACCATTGAAAAGCTGGTTACGTTTGCAATCGAAAGAAAAATGACTATAGTTGGAGAAGTAATGGCCCCTAAACTATGTTCTGGGATGAAAGTTACAGCTTCAGTGAAATCCGTTTGCAAATCGGAGTGACAGATTAGAATCTAGAGCCAACGGTAAGTTTTCTATGTTAAACCATTACACCATTGAAAAACTGGTTACGTTTGCAATCGAAAGAAAAATGACTATAGTTGAAGAAGTAATGGCCCCTAAACTATGTTCTGGGATGAAAGTTACAGCTTCAGTGAAATCCGTTTGCAAATCGGAGTGATAGATTAGAATCTAGAGCCAACGGTAAGTTTTCTATGTTAAACCATTACACCATTGAAAAACTGGTTACGTTGGCAATCGAAAGAAAAATGACTATAGTTGAAGAAGTAATGGCCCCTAAACTATGTTCTGGGATGAAAGTTACAGCTTCAGTGAAATCCGTTTGCAAATCGGAGTGATAGATTAGAATCTAGAGCCAACGGTACGTTTTCTATGTTAAACCATTACACCATTGAAAAACTGGTTATGTTTGCAATCGAAAGAAAAATGACTATAGTTGAAAAAGTAATGGCCCCTAAACTATGTTCTGGGATGAAAATTACAGCTTCAGTGAAATCCGTTTGCAAATCGGACTGACAGATTAGAATCTAGAGCCAACGGTAAGTTTTCTATGTTAAACCATTACACCGTTGAAAAACTGGTTACGTTTGCAATCGAAAGAAAAATGACTATAGTTGAAGAAGTAATGGCCCCTAAACTATGTTCTGGGATGAAAGTTACAGCTTCAGTGAAATCCGTTTGCAAATCGGAGTGATAGATTAGAATCTAGAGCCAACGGTAAGTTTTCTATGTTAAACCATTACACCATTGAAAAACTGGTTACGTTTGCAATCGAAAGAAAAATGACTATAGTTGAAGAAGTAATGGCCCCTAAACTATGTTCTGGGATGAAAGTTACAGCTTCAGTGAAATCCGTTTGCAAATCGGAGTGACAGATTAGAATCTAGAGCCAACGGTAAGTTTTCTATGTTAAACCATTACACCATTGAAAAACTGGTTACGTTTGCAATCGAAAGAAAAATGACTATAGTTGGAGAAGTAATGGCCCCTAAACTATGTTCTGGGATGAAAGTTACAGCTTCAGTGAAATCCGTTTGCAAATCGGAGTGATAGATTAGAATCTAGAGCCAACGGTAAGTTTTCTATGTTAAACCATTACACCATTGAAAAACTGGTTACGTTTGCAATCGAAAGAAAAATGACTATAGTTGAAGAAGTAATGGCCCCTAAACTATGTTCTGGGATGAAAGTTACAGCTTCAGTGAAATCCGTTTGCAAATCGGAGTGATAGATTAGAATCTAGAGCCAACGGTAAGTTTTCTATGTTAAACCATTACACCATTGAAAAACTGGTTACGTTTGCAATCGAAAGAAAAATGACTATAGTTGAAGAAGTAATGGCCCCTAAACTATGTTCTGGGATGAAAGTTACAGCTTCAGTGAAATCCGTTTGCAAATCGGAGTGATAGATTAGAATCTAGAGCCAACGGTAAGTTTTCTATGTTAAACCATTACACCATTGAAAAACTGGTTACGTTTGCAATCGAAAGAAAAATGACTATAGTTGAAGAAGTAATGGCCCCTAAACTATGTTCTGGGATGAAAGTTACAGCTTCAGTGAAATCCGTTTGCAAATCGGAGTGACAGATTAGAATCTAGAGCCCACGGTAAGTTTTCTATGTTAAACCATTACACCATTGAAAAGCTGGTTACGTTTGCAATCGAAAGAAAAATGACTATAGTTGGAGAAGTAATGGCCCCTAAACTATGTTCTGGGATGAAAGTTACAGCTTCAGTGAAATCCGTTTGCAAATCGGAGTGATAGATTAGAATCTAGAGCCAACGGTAAGTTTTCTATGTTAAACCATTACACCATTGAAAAACTGGTTACGTTTGCAATCGAAAGAAAAATGACTATAGTTGAAGAAGTAATGGCCCCTAAACTATGTTCTGGGATGAAAATTACAGCTTCAGTGAAATCCGTTTGCAAATCGGAGTGACAGATTAGAATCTAGAGCCAACGGTAAGTTTTCTATGTTAAACCATTACACCGTTGAAAAACTGGTTACGTTTGCAATCGAAAGAAAAATGACTATAGTTGAAGAAGTAATGGCCCCTAAACTATGTTCTGGGATGAAAGTTACAGCTTCAGTGAAATCCGTTTGCAAATCGGAGTGATAGATTAGAATCTAGAGCCAACGGTAAGTTTTCTATGTTAAACCATTACACCATTGAAAAACTGGTTACGTTTGCAATCGAAAGAAAAATGACTATAGTTGGAGAAGTAATGGCCCCTAAACTATGTTCTGGGATGAAAGTTACAGCTTCAGTGAAATCCGTTTGCAAATCGGAGTGATAGATTAGAATCTAGAGCCAACGGTAAGTTTTCTATGTTAAACCATTACACCATTGAAAAACTGGTTACGTTTGCAATCGAAAGAAAAATGACTATAGTTGAAGAAGTAATGGCCCCTAAACTATGTTCTGGGATGAAAGTTACAGCTTCAGTGAAATCCGTTTGCAAATCGGAGTGATAGATTAGAATCTAGAGCCAACGGTAAGTTTTCTATGTTAAACCATTACACCATTGAAAAACTGGTTACGTTTGCAATCGAAAGAAAAATGACTATAGTTGAAGAAGTAATGGCCCCTAAACTATGTTCTGGGATGAAAGTTACAGCTTCAGTGAAATCCGTTTGCAAATCGGAGTGATAGATTAGAATCTAGAGCCAACGGTAAGTTTTCTATGTTAAACCATTACACCATTGAAAAACTGGTTACGTTTGCAATCGAAAGAAAAATGACTATAGTTGAAGAAGTAATGGCCCCTAAACTATGTTCTGGGATGAAAGTTACAGCTTCAGTGAAATCCGTTTGCAAATCGGAGTGATAGATTAGAATCTAGAGCCAACGGTAAGTTTTCTATGTTAAACCATTACACCATTGAAAAACTGGTTACGTTTGCAATCGAAAGAAAAATGACTATAGTTGAAGAAGTAATGGCCCCTAAACTATGTTCTGGGATGAAAGTTACAGCTTCAGTGAAATCCGTTTGCAAATCGGAGTGATAGATTAGAATCTAGAGCCAACGGTAAGTTTTCTATGTTAAACCATTACACCATTGAAAAACTGGTTACGTTTGCAATCGAAAGAAAAATGACTATAGTTGAAGAAGTAATGGCCCCTAAACTATGTTCTGGGATGAAAATTACAGCTTCAGTGAAATCCGTTTGCAAATCGGAGTGACAGATTAGAATCTAGAGCCAACGGTAAGTTTTCTATGTTAAACCATTACACCGTTGAAAAACTGGTTACGTTTGCAATCGAAAGAAAAATGACTATAGTTGAAGAAGTAATGGCCCCTAAACTATGTTCTGGGATGAAAGTTACAGCTTCAGTGAAATCCGTTTGCAAATCGGAGTGATAGATTAGAATCTAGAGCCAACGGTAAGTTTTCTATGTTAAACCATTACACCATTGAAAAACTGGTTACGTTTGCAATCGAAAGAAAAATGACTATAGTTGGAGAAGTAATGGCCCCTAAACTATGTTCTGGGATGAAAGTTACAGCTTCAGTGAAATCCGTTTGCAAATCGGAGTGATAGATTAGAATCTAGAGCCAACGGTAAGTTTTCTATGTTAAACCATTACACCATTGAAAAACTGGTTACGTTTGCAATCGAAAGAAAAATGACTATAATTGAAGAAGTAATGGCCCCTAAACTATGTTCTGGGATGAAAGTTACAGCTTCAGTGAAATCCGTTTGCAAATCGGAGTGATAGATTAGAATCTAGAGCCAACGGTAAGTTTTCTATGTTAAACCATTACACCATTGAAAAACTGGTTACGTTTGCAATCGAAAGAAAAATGACTATAGTTGAAGAAGTAATGGCCCCTAAACTATGTTCTGGGATGAAAGTTACAGCTTCAGTGAAATCCGTTTGCAAATCGGAGTGATAGATTAGAATCTAGAGCCAACGGTAAGTTTTCTATGTTAAACCATTACACCATTGAAAAACTGGTTACGTTTGCAATCGAAAGAAAAATGACTATAGTTGAAGAAGTAATGGCCCCTAAACTATGTTCTGGGATGAAAGTTACAGCTTCAGTGAAATCCGTTTGCAAATCGGAGTGACAGATTAGAATCTAGAGCCCACGGTAAGTTTTCTATGTTAAACCATTACACCATTGAAAAGCTGGTTACGTTTGCAATCGAAAGAAAAATGACTATAGTTGGAGAAGTAATGGCCCCTAAACTATGTTCTGGGATGAAAGTTACAGCTTCAGTGAAATCCGTTTGCAAATCGGAGTGATAGATTAGAATCTAGAGCCAACGGTAAGTTTTCTATGTTAAACCATTACACCATTGAAAAACTGGTTACGTTTGCAATCGAAAGAAAAATGACTATAGTTGAAGAAGTAATGGCCCCTAAACTATGTTCTGGGATGAAAATTACAGCTTCAGTGAAATCCGTTTGCAAATCGGAGTGACAGATTAGAATCTAGAGCCAACGGTAAGTTTTCTATGTTAAACCATTACACCGTTGAAAAACTGGTTACGTTTGCAATCGAAAGAAAAATGACTATAGTTGAAGAAGTAATGGCCCCTAAACTATGTTCTGGGATGAAAGTTACAGCTTCAGTGAAATCCGTTTGCAAATCGGAGTGATAGATTAGAATCTAGAGCCAACGGTAAGTTTTCTATGTTAAACCATTACACCATTGAAAAACTGGTTACGTTTGCAATCGAAAGAAAAATGACTATAGTTGAAGAAGTAATGGCCCCTAAACTATGTTCTGGGATGAAAGTTACAGCTTCAGTGAAATCCGTTTGCAAATCGGAGTGATAGATTAGAATCTAGAGCCAACGGTAAGTTTTCTATGTTAAACCATTACACCATTGAAAAACTGGTTACGTTTGCAATCGAAAGAAAAATGACTATAGTTGAAGAAGTAATGGCCCCTAAACTATGTTCTGGGATGAAAGTTACAGCTTCAGTGAAATCCGTTTGCAAATCGGAGTGACAGATTAGAATCTAGAGCCCACGGTAAGTTTTCTATGTTAAACCATTACACCATTGAAAAGCTGGTTACGTTTGCAATCGAAAGAAAAATGACTATAGTTGGAGAAGTAATGGCCCCTAAACTATGTTCTGGGATGAAAGTTACAGCTTCAGTGAAATCCGTTTGCAAATCGGAGTGATAGATTAGAATCTAGAGCCAACGGTAAGTTTTCTATGTTAAACCATTACACCATTGAAAAACTGGTTACGTTTGCAATCGAAAGAAAAATGACTATAGTTGAAGAAGTAATGGCCCCTAAACTATGTTCTGTAATGAAAATTACAGCTTCAGTGAAATCCGTTTGCAAATCGGAGTGACAGATTAGAATCTAGAGCCAACGGTAAGTTTTCTATGTTAAACCATTACACCGTTGAAAAACTGGTTACGTTTGCAATCGAAAGAAAAATGACTATAGTTGAAGAAGTAATGGCCCCTAAACTATGTTCTGGGATGAAAGTTACAGCTTCAGTGAAATCCGTTTGCAAATCGGAGTGATAGATTAGAATCTAGAGCCAACGGTAAGTTTTCTATGTTAAACCATTACACCATTGAAAAACTGGTTACGTTTGCAATCGAAAGAAAAATGACTATAGTTGAAGAAGTAATGGCCCCTAAACTATGTTCTGGGATGAAAGTTACAGCTTCAGTGAAATCCGTTTGCAAATCGGAGTGACAGATTAGAATCTAGAGCCAACGGTAAGTTTTCTATGTTAAACCATTACACCATTGAAAAACTGGTTACGTTTGCAATCGAAAGAAAAATGACTATAGTTGGAGAAGTAATGGCCCCTAAACTATGTTCTGGGATGAAAGTTACAGCTTCAGTGAAATCCGTTTGCAAATCGGAGTGATAGATTAGAATCTAGAGCCAACGGTAAGTTTTCTATGTTAAACCATTACACCATTGAAAAACTGGTTACGTTTGCAATCGAAAGAAAAATGACTATAGTTGAAGAAGTAATGGCCCCTAAACTATGTTCTGGGATGAAAGTTACAGCTTCAGTGAAATCCGTTTGCAAATCGGAGTGATAGATTAGAATCTAGAGCCAACGGTAAGTTTTCTATGTTAAACCATTACACCATTGAAAAACTGGTTACGTTTGCAATCGAAAGAAAAATGACTATAGTTGAAGAAGTAATGGCCCCTAAACTATGTTCTGGGATGAAAGTTACAGCTTCAGTGAAATCCGTTTGCAAATCGGAGTGACAGATTAGAATCTAGAGCCAACGGTAAGTTTTCTATGTTAAACCATTACACCATTGAAAAACTGGTTACGTTTGCAATCGAAAGAAAAATGACTATAGTTGGAGAAGTAATGGCCCCTAAACTATGTTCTGGGATGAAAGTTACAGCTTCAGTGAAATCCGTTTGCAAATCGGAGTGATAGATTAGAATCTAGAGCCAACGGTAAGTTTTCTATGTTAAACCATTACACCATTGAAAAACTGGTTACGTTTGCAATCGAAAGAAAAATGACTATAGTTGAAGAAGTAATGGCCCCTAAACTATGTTCTGGGATGAAAATTACAGCTTCAGTGAAATCCGTTTGCAAATCGGAGTGACAGATTAGAATCTAGAGCCAACGGTAAGTTTTCTATGTTAAACCATTACACCATTGAAAAACTGGTTACGTTTGCAATCGAAAGAAAAATGACTATAGTTGAAGAAGTAATGGCCCCTAAACTATGTTCTGGGATGAAAGTTACAGCTTCAGTGAAATCCGTTTGCAAATCGGAGTGACAGATTAGAATCTAGAGCCAACGGTAAGTTTTCTATGTTAAACCATTACACCATTGAAAAACTGGTTACGTTTGCAATCGAAAGAAAAATGACTATAGTTGAAGAAGTAATGGCCCCTAAACTATGTTCTGGGATGAAAGTTACAGCTTCAGTGAAATCCGTTTGCAAATCGGAGTGATAGATTAGAATCTAGAGCCAACGGTAAGTTTTCTATGTTAAACCATTACACCATTGAAAAACTGGTTACGTTGGCAATCGAAAGAAAAATGACTATAGTTGAAGAAGTAATGGCCCCTAAACTATGTTCTGGGATGAAAGTTACAGCTTCAGTGAAATCCGTTTGCAAATCGGAGTGACAGATTAGAATCTAGAGCCAACGGTAAGTTTTCTATGTTAAACCATTACACCATTGAAAAACTGGTTACGTTTGCAATCGAAAGAAAAATGACTATAGTTGAAAAAGTAATGGCCCCTAAACTATGTTCTGGGATGAAAATTACAGCTTCAGTGAAATCCGTTTGCAAATCGGACTGACAGATTAGAATCTAGAGCCAACGGTAAGTTTTCTATGTTAAACCATTACACCGTTGAAAAACTGGTTACGTTTGCAATCGAAAGAAAAATGACTATAGTTGAAGAAGTAATGGCCCCTAAACTATGTTCTGGGATGAAAGTTACAGCTTCAGTGAAATCCGTTTGCAAATCGGAGTGATAGATTAGAATCTAGAGCCAACGGTAAGTTTTCTATGTTAAACCATTACACCATTGAAAAACTGGTTACGTTTGCAATCGAAAGAAAAATGACTATAGTTGAAGAAGTAATGGCCCCTAAACTATGTTCTGGGATGAAAGTTACAGCTTCAGTGAAATCCGTTTGCAAATCGGAGTGACAGATTAGAATCTAGAGCCAACGGTAAGTTTTCTATGTTAAACCATTACACCATTGAAAAACTGGTTACGTTTGCAATCGAAAGAAAAATGACTATAGTTGGAGAAGTAATGGCCCCTAAACTATGTTCTGGGATGAAAGTTACAGCTTCAGTGAAATCCGTTTGCAAATCGGAGTGATAGATTAGAATCTAGAGCCAACGGTAAGTTTTCTATGTTAAACCATTACACCATTGAAAAACTGGTTACGTTTGCAATCGAAAGAAAAATGACTATAGTTGAAGAAGTAATGGCCCCTAAACTATGTTCTGGGATGAAAGTTACAGCTTCAGTGAAATCCGTTTGCAAATCGGAGTGATAGATTAGAATCTAGAGCCAACGGTAAGTTTTCTATGTTAAACCATTACACCATTGAAAAACTGGTTACGTTTGCAATCGAAAGAAAAATGACTATAGTTGAAGAAGTAATGGCCCCTAAACTATGTTCTGGGATGAAAGTTACAGCTTCAGTGAAATCCGTTTGCAAATCGGAGTGATAGATTAGAATCTAGAGCCAACGGTAAGTTTTCTATGTTAAACCATTACACCATTGAAAAACTGGTTACGTTTGCAATCGAAAGAAAAATGACTATAGTTGAAGAAGTAATGGCCCCTAAACTATGTTCTGGGATGAAAGTTACAGCTTCAGTGAAATCCGTTTGCAAATCGGAGTGACAGATTAGAATCTAGAGCCCACGGTAAGTTTTCTATGTTAAACCATTACACCATTGAAAAGCTGGTTACGTTTGCAATCGAAAGAAAAATGACTATAGTTGGAGAAGTAATGGCCCCTAAACTATGTTCTGGGATGAAAGTTACAGCTTCAGTGAAATCCGTTTGCAAATCGGAGTGATAGATTAGAATCTAGAGCCAACGGTAAGTTTTCTATGTTAAACCATTACACCATTGAAAAACTGGTTACGTTTGCAATCGAAAGAAAAATAACTATAGTTGAAGAAGTAATGGCCCCTAAACTATGTTCTGGGATGAAAATTACAGCTTCAGTGAAATCCGTTTGCAAATCGGAGTGACAGATTAGAATCTAGAGCCAACGGTAAGTTTTCTATGTTAAACCATTACACCATTGAAAAACTGGTTACGTTTGCAATCGAAAGAAAAATGACTCTAGTTGAAGAAGTAATGGCCCCTAAACTATGTTCTGGGATGAAAGTTACAGCTTCAGTGAAATCCGTTTGCAAATCGGAGTGATAGATTAGAATCTAGAGCCAACGGTAAGTTTTCTATGTTAAACCATTACACCATTGAAAAACTGGTTACGTTTGCAATCGAAAGAAAAATGACTATAGTTGAAGAAGTAATGGCCCCTAAACTATGTTCTGGGATGAAAATTACAGCTTCAGTGAAATCCGTTTGCAAATCGGAGTGACAGATTAGAATCTAGAGCCAACGGTAAGTTTTCTATGTTAAACCATTACACCGTTGAAAAACTGGTTACGTTTGCAATCGAAAGAAAAATGACTATAGTTGAAGAAGTAATGGCCCCTAAACTATGTTCTGGGATGAAAGTTACAGCTTCAGTGAAATCCGTTTGCAAATCGGAGTGATAGATTAGAATCTAGAGCCAACGGTAAGTTTTCTATGTTAAACCATTACACCATTGAAAAACTGGTTACGTTTGCAATCGAAAGAAAAATGACTATAGTTGAAGAAGTAATGGCCCCTAAACTATGTTCTGGGATGAAAGTTACAGCTTCAGTGAAATCCGTTTGCAAATCGGAGTGACAGATTAGAATCTAGAGCCAACGGTAAGTTTTCTATGTTAAACCACTACACCATTGAAAAACTGGTTACGTTTGCAATCGAAAGAAAAATGACTATAGTTGGAGAAGTAATGGCCCCTAAACTATGTTCTGGGATGAAAGTTACAGCTTCAGTGAAATCCGTTTGCAAATCGGAGTGATAGATTAGAATCTAGAGCCAACGGTAAGTTTTCTATGTTAAACCATTACACCATTGAAAAACTGGTTACGTTTGCAATCGAAAGAAAAATGACTATAGTTGAAGAAGTAATGGCCCCTAAACTATGTTCTGGGATGAAAGTTACAGCTTCAGTGAAATCCGTTTGCAAATCGGAGTGATAGATTAGAATCTAGAGCCAACGGTAAGTTTTCTATGTTAAACCATTACACCATTGAAAAACTGGTTACGTTTGCAATCGAAAGAAAAATGACTATAGTTGAAGAAGTAATGGCCCCTAAACTATGTTCTGGGATGAAAGTTACAGCTTCAGTGAAATCCGTTTGCAAATCGGAGTGACAGATTAGAATCTAGAGCCAACGGTAAGTTTTCTATGTTAAACCATTACACCATTGAAAAACTGGTTACGTTTGCAATCGAAAGAAAAATGACTATAGTTGGAGAAGTAATGGCCCCTAAACTATGTTCTGGGATGAAAGTTACAGCTTCAGTGAAATCCGTTTGCAAATCGGAGTGATAGATTAGAATCTAGAGCCAACGGTAAGTTTTCTATGTTAAACCATTACACCATTGAAAAACTGGTTACGTTTGCAATCGAAAGAAAAATGACTATAGTTGAAGAAGTAATGGCCCCTAAACTATGTTCTGGGATGAAAATTACAGCTTCAGTGAAATCCGTTTGCAAATCGGAGTGACAGATTAGAATCTAGAGCCAACGGTAAGTTTTCTATGTTAAACCATTACACCATTGAAAAACTGGTTACGTTTGCAATCGAAAGAAAAATGACTATAGTTGAAGAAGTAATGGCCCCTAAACTATGTTCTGGGATGAAAGTTACAGCTTCAGTGAAATCCGTTTGCAAATCGGAGTGATAGATTAGAATCTAGAGCCAACGGTAAGTTTTCTATGTTAAACCATTACACCATTGAAAAACTGGTTACGTTTGCAATCGAAAGAAAAATGACTATAGTTGAAGAAGTAATGGCCCCTAAACTATGTTCTGGGATGAAAGTTACAGCTTCAGTGAAATCCGTTTGCAAATCGGAGTGACAGATTAGAATCTAGAGCCAACGGTAAGTTTTCTATGTTAAACCATTACACCAATGAAAAACTGGTTACGTTTGCAATCGAAAGAAAAATGACTATAGTTGGAGAAGTAATGGCCCCTAAACTATGTTCTGGGATGAAAGTTACAGCTTCAGTGAAATCCGTTTGCAAATCGGAGTGATAGATTAGAATCTAGAGCCAACGGTAAGTTTTCTATGTTAAACCATTACACCATTGAAAAACTGGTTACATTTGCAATCGAAAGAAAAATGACTATAGTTGAAGAAGTAATGGTCCCTAAACTATGTTCTGGGATGAAAGTTACAGCTTCAGTGAAATCCGTTTGCAAATCGGAGTGATAGATTAGAATCTAGAGCCAACGGTAAGTTTTCTATGTTAAACCATTACACCATTGAAAAACTGGTTACGTTTGCAATCGAAAGAAAAATGACTATAGTTGAAGAAGTAATGGCCCCTAAACTATATTCTGGGATGAAAGTTACAGCTTCAGTGAAATCCGTTTGCAAATCGGAGTGACAGATTAGAATCTAGAGCCAACGGTAAGTTTTCTATGTTAAACCATTACACCATTGAAAAACTGGTTACGTTTGCAATCGAAAGAAAAATGACTATAGTTGGAGAAGTAATGGCCCCTAAACTATGTTCTGGGATGAAAGTTACAGCTTCAGTGAAATCCGTTTGCAAATCGGAGTGATAGATTAGAATCTAGAGCCAACGGTAAGTTTTCTATGTTAAACCATTACACCATTGAAAAACTGGTTACGTTTGCAATCGAAAGAAAAATGACTATAGTTGAAGAAGTAATGGCCCCTAAACTATGTTCTGGGATGAAAGTTACAGCTTCAGTGAAATCCGTTTGCAAATCGGAGTGATAGATTAGAATCTAGAGCCAACGGTAAGTTTTCTATGTTAAACCATTACACCATTGAAAAACTGGTTACGTTTGCAATCGAAAGAAAAATGACTATAGTTGAAGAAGAAATGGCCCCTAAACTATGTTCTGGGATGAAAGTTACAGCTTCAGTGAAATCCGTTTGCAAATCGGAGTGATAGATTAGAATCTAGAGCCAACGGTAAGTTTTCTATGTTAAACCATTACACCATTGAAAAACTGGTTACGTTTGCAATCGAAAGAAAAATGACTATAGTTGAAGAAGTAATGGCCCCTAAACTATGTTCTGGGATGAAAGTTACAGCTTCAGTGAAATCCGTTTGCAAATCGGAGTGATAGATTAGAATCTAGAGCCAACGGTAAGTTTTCTATGTTAAACCATTACACCATTGAAAAACTGGTTACGTTTGCAATCGAAAGAAAAATGACTATAGTTGAAGAAGTAATGGCCCCTAAATTATGTTCTGGGATGAAAATTACAGCTTCAGTGAAATCCGTTTGCAAATCGGAGTGACAGATTAGAATCTAGAGCCAACGGTAAGTTTTCTATGTTAAACCATTACACCATTGAAAAACTGGTTACGTTTGCAATCGAAAGAACAATGACTATAGTTGAAGAAGTAATGGCCCCTAAACTATGTTCTGGGATGAAAGTTACAGCTTCAGTGAAATCCGTTTGCAAATCGGAGTGATACATTAGAATCTAGAGCCAACGGTAAGTTTTCTATGTTAAACCATTACACCATTGAAAAACTGGTTACGTTTGCAATCGAAAGAAAAATGACTATAGTTGAAGAAGTAATGGCCCCTGAACTATGTTCTGGGATGAAAGTTACAGCTTCAGTGAAATCAGTTTGCAAATCGGAGTGACAGATTAGAATCTAGAGCCAACGGTACGTTTTCTATGTTAAACCATTACACCATTGAAAAACTGGTTACGTTTGCAATCGAAAGAAAAATGACTCTAGTTGAAGAAGTAATGGCCCCTAAACTATGTTCTGGGATGAAAGTTACAGCTTCAGTGAAATCCGTTTGCAAATCGGAGTGACAGATTAGAATCTAGAGCCAACGGTAAGTTTTCTATGTTAAACCATTACACCATTGAAAAACTGGTTACGTTTGCAATCGAAAGAAAAATGACTATAGTTGAAGAAGTAATGGCCCCTAAACTATGTTCTGGGATGAAAGTTACAGCTTCAGTGAAATCCGTTTGCAAATCGGAGTGATAGATTAGAATCTAGAGCCAACGGTAAGTTTTCTATGTTAAACCATTACACCATTGAAAAACTGGTTACGTTTGCAATCGAAAGAAAAATGACTATAGTTGAAGAAGTAATGGCCCCTAAACTATGTTCTGGGATGAAAGTTACAGCTTCAGTGAAATCCGTTTGCAAATCGGAGTGATAGATTAGAATCTAGAGCCAACGGTAAGTTGTCTATGTTAAACCATTACACCATTGAAAAACTGGTTACGTTTGCAATCGAAAGAAAAATGACTATAGTTGAAGAAGTAATGGCCCCTAAACTATGTTCTGGGATGAAAATTACAGCTTCAGTGAAATCCGTTTGCAAATCGGAGTGACAGATTAGAATCTAGAGCCAACGGTAAGTTTTCTATGTTAAACCATTACACCATTGAAAAACTGGTTACGTTTGCAATCGAAAGAAAAATGACTATAGTTGAAGAAGTAATGGCCCCTAAACTATGTTCTGGGATGAAAATTACAGCTTCAGTGAAATCCGTTTGCAAATCGGAGTGATAGATTAGAATCTAGAGCCAACGGTAAGTTTTCTATGTTAAACCATTACACCATTGAAAAACTGGTTACGTTTGCAATCGAAAGAAAAATGACTATAGTTGAAGAAGTAATGGCCCCTAAACTATGTTCTGGGATGAAAGTTACAGCTTCAGTGAAATCCGTTTGCAAATCGGAGTGACAGATTAGAATCGAGAGCCAACGGTAAGTTTTCTATGTTAAACCAATCCACCATTGAAAAACTGGTTACGTTTGCAATCGAAAGAAAAATGACTATAGTTGAAGAAGTAATGGCCCCTAAACTATGTTCTGGGATGAAAGTTACAGCTTCAGTGAAATCCGTTTGCAAATCGGAGTGATAGATTAGAATCTAGAGCCAACGGTATGTTTTCTATGTTAAACCATTACACCATTGAAAAACTGGTTACGTTTGCAATCGAAAGAAAAATGACTATAGTTGAAGAAGTAATGGCCCCTAAACTATGTTCTGGGATGAAAGTTACAGCTTCAGTGAAATCCGTTTGCAAATCGGAGTGATAGATTAGAATCTAGAGCCAACGGTAAGTTTTCTATGTTAAACCATTACACCATTGAAAAACTGGTTACGTTTGCAATCGAAAGAAAAATGACTATAGTTGAAGAAGTAATGGCCCCTAAACTATGTTCTGGGATGAAAATTACAGCTTCAGTGAAATCCGTTTGCAAATCAGAGTGACAGATTAGAATCTAGAGCCAACGGTAAGTTTTCTATGTTAAACCATTACACCATTGAAAGACTGGTTACGTTTGCAATCGAAAGAAAAATGACTATAGTTGAAGAAGTAATGGCCCCTAAACTATGTTCTGGGATGAAAGTTACAGCTTCAGTGAAATCCGTTTGCAAATCGGAGTGATAGATTAGAATCTAGAGCCAACGGTAAGTTTTCTATGTTAAACCATTACACCATTGAAAAACTGGTTACGTTTGCAATCGAAAGAAAAATGACTATAGTTGAAGAAGTAATGGCCCCTAAACTATGTTCTGGGATGAAAGTTACAGCTTCAGTGAAATCCGTTTGCAAATCGGAGTGACAGATTAGAATCTAGAGCCAACGGTAAGTTTTCTATGTTAAACCATTACACCATTGAAAAACTGGTTACGTTTGCAATCGAAAGAAAAATGACTATAGTTGAAGAAGTAATGGCCCCTAAACTATGTTCTGGGATGAAAGTTACAGCTTCAGTGAAATCCGTTTGCAAATCGGAGTGATAGATTAGAATCTAGAGCCAACGGTAAGTTTTCTATGTTAAACCATTACACCATTGAAAAACTGGTTACGTTTGCAATCGAAAGAAAAATGACTATAGTTGAAGAAGTAATGGCCCCTAAACTATGTTCTGGGATGAAAGTTACAGCTTCAGTGAAATCCGTTTGCAAATCGGAGTGATAGATTAGAATCTAGAGCCAACGGTAAGTTTTCTATGTTAAACTATTACACCATTGAAAAACTGGTTACGTTTGCAATCGAAAGAAAAATGACTATAGTTGAAGAGGTAATGGCCCCTAAACTATGTTCTGGGATGAAAGTTACAGCTTCAGTGAAATCCGTTTGCAAATCGGAGTGATAGATTAGAATCTAGAGCCAACGGTAAGTTTTCTATGTTAAACCATTACACCATTGAAAAACTGGTTACGTTTGCAATCGAAAGAAAAATGACTATAGTTGAAGAAGTAATGGCCCCTAAACTATGTTCTGGGATGAAAGTTACAGCTTCAGTGAAATCCGTTTGCAAATCGGAGTGACAGATTAGAATCTAGAGCCAACGGTAAGTTTTCTATGTTAAACCATTACACCATTGAAAAACTGGTTAAGTTTGCAATCGAAAGAAAAATGACTATAGTTGAAGAAGTAATGGCCCCTAAACTATGTTCTGGGATGAAAGTTACAGCTTCAGTGAAATCCGTTTGCAAATCGGAGTGATAGATTAGAATCTAGAGCCAACGGTAAGTTTTCTATGTTAAACCATTACACCATTGAAAAACTGGTTACGTTGGCAATCGAAAGAAAAATGACTATAGTTGAAGAAGTAATGGCCCCTAAACTATGTTCTGGGATGAAAGTTACAGCTTCAGTGAAATCCGTTTGCAAATCGGAGTGATAGATTAGAATCTAGAGCCAACGGTAAGTTTTCTATGTTAAACCATTACACCATTGAAAAACTGGTTACGTTTGCAATCGAAAGAAAAATGACTATAGTTGAAAAAGTAATGGCCCCTAAACTATGTTCTGGGATGAAAATTACAGCTTCAGTGAAATCCGTTTGCAAATCGGACTGACAGATTAGAATCTAGAGCCAACGGTAAGTTTTCTATGTTAAACCATTACACCGTTGAAAAACTGGTTACGTTTGCAATCGAAAGAAAAATGACTATAGTTGAAGAAGTAATGGCCCCTAAACTATGTTCTGGGATGAAAGTTACAGCTTCAGTGAAATCCGTTTGCAAATCGGAGTGATAGATTAGAATCTAGAGCCAACGGTAAGTTTTCTATGTTAAACCATTACACCATTGAAAAACTGGTTACGTTTGCAATCGAAAGAAAAATGACTATAGTTGAAGAAGTAATGGCCCCTAAACTATGTTCTGGGATGAAAGTTACAGCTTCAGTGAAATCCGTTTGCAAATCGGAGTGACAGATTAGAATCTAGAGCCAACGGTAAGTTTTCTATGTTAAACCATTACACCATTGAAAAACTGGTTACGTTTGCAATCGAAAGAAAAATGACTATAGTTGGAGAAGTAATGGCCCCTAAACTATGTTCTGGGATGAAAGTTACAGCTTCAGTGAAATCCGTTTGCAAATCGGAGTGATAGATTAGAATCTAGAGCCAACGGTAAGTTTTCTATGTTAAACCATTACACCATTGAAAAACTGGTTACGTTTGCAATCGAAAGAAAAATGACTATAGTTGAAGAAGTAATGGCCCCTAAACTATGTTCTGGGATGAAAGTTACAGCTTCAGTGAAATCCGTTTGCAAATCGGAGTGATAGATTAGAATATAGAGCCAACGGTAAGTTTTCTATGTTAAACCATTACACCATTGAAAAACTGGTTACGTTTGCAATCGAAAGAAAAATGACTATAGTTGAAAAAGTAATGGCCCCTAAACTATGTTCTGGGATGAAAATTACAGCTTCAGTGAAATCCGTTTGCAAATCGGACTGACAGATTAGAATCTAGAGCCAACGGTAAGTTTTCTATGTTAAACCATTACACCGTTGAAAAACTGGTTACGTTTGCAATCGAAAGAAAAATGACTATAGTTGAAGAAGTAATGGCCCCTAAACTATGTTCTGGGATGAAAGTTACAGCTTCAGTGAAATCCGTTTGCAAATCGGAGTGATAGATTAGAATCTAGAGCCAACGGTAAGTTTTCTATGTTAAACCATTACACCATTGAAAAACTGGTTACGTTTGCAATCGAAAGAAAAATGACTATAGTTGAAGAAGTAATGGCCCCTAAACTATGTTCTGGGATGAAAGTTACAGCTTCAGTGAAATCCGTTTGCAAATCGGAGTGACAGATTAGAATCTAGAGCCAACGGTAAGTTTTCTATGTTAAACCATTACACCATTGAAAAACTGGTTACGTTTGCAATCGAAAGAAAAATGACTATAGTTGGAGAAGTAATGGCCCCTAAACTATGTTCTGGGATGAAAGTTACAGCTTCAGTGAAATCCGTTTGCAAATCGGAGTGATAGATTAGAATCTAGAGCCAACGGTAAGTTTTCTATGTTAAACCATTACACCATTGAAAAACTGGTTACGTTTGCAATCGAAAGAAAAATAACTATAGTTGAAGAAGTAATGGCCCCTAAACTATGTTCTGGGATGAAAGTTACAGCTTCAGTGAAATCCGTTTGCAAATCGGAGTGATAGATTAGAATCTAGAGCCAACGGTAAGTTTTCTATGTTAAACCATTACACCATTGAAAAACTGGTTACGTTTGCAATCGAAAGAAAAATGACTATAGTTGAAGAAGTAATGGCCCCTAAACTATGTTCTGGGATGAAAGTTACAGCTTCAGTGAAATCCGTTTGCAAATCGGAGTGATAGATTAGAATCTAGAGCCAACGGTAAGTTTTCTATGTTAAACCATTACACCATTGAAAAACTGGTTACGTTTGCAATCGAAAGAAAAATGACTATAGTTGAAGAAGTAATGGCCCCTAAACTATGTTCTGGGATGAAAGTTACAGCTTCAGTGAAATCCGTTTGCAAATCGGAGTGACAGATTAGAATCTAGAGCCCACGGTAAGTTTTCTATGTTAAACCATTACACCATTGAAAAGCTGGTTACGTTTGCAATCGAAAGAAAAATGACTATAGTTGGAGAAGTAATGGCCCCTAAACTATGTTCTGGGATGAAAGTTACAGCTTCAGTGAAATCCGTTTGCAAATCGGAGTGATAGATTAGAATCTAGAGCCAACGGTAAGTTTTCTATGTTAAACCATTCCACCATTGAAAAACTGGTTACGTTTGCAATCGAAAGAAAAATGACTATAGTTGAAGAAGTAATGGCCCCTAAACTATGTTCTGGGATGAAAATTACAGCTTCAGTGAAATCCGTTTGCAAATCGGAGTGACAGATTAGAATCTAGAGCCAACGGTAAGTTTTCTATGTTAAACCATTACACCATTGAAAAACTGGTTACGTTTGCAATCGAAAGAAAAATGACTCTAGTTGAAGAAGTAATGGCCCCTAAACTATGTTCTGGGATGAAAGTTACAGCTTCAGTGAAATCCGTTTGCAAATCGGAGTGATAGATTAGAATCTAGAGCCAACGGTAAGTTTTCTATGTTAAACCATTACACCATTGAAAAACTGGTTACGTTTGCAATCGAAAGAAAAATGACTATAGTTGAAGAAGTAATGGCCCCTAAACTATGTTCTGGGATGAAAATTACAGCTTCAGTGAAATCCGTTTGCAAATCGGAGTGACAGATTAGAATCTAGAGCCAACGGTAAGTTTTCTATGTTAAACCATTACACCGTTGAAAAACTGGTTACGTTTGCAATCGAAAGAAAAATGACTATAGTTGAAGAAGTAATGGCCCCTAAACTATGTTCTGGGATGAAAGTTACAGCTTCAGTGAAATCCGTTTGCAAATCGGAGTGATAGATTAGAATCTAGAGCCAACGGTAAGTTTTCTATGTTAAACCATTACACCATTGAAAAACTGGTTACGTTTGCAATCGAAAGAAAAATGACTATAGTTGAAGAAGTAATGGCCCCTAAACTATGTTCTGGGATGAAAGTTACAGCTTCAGTGAAATCCGTTTGCAAATCGGAGTGACAGATTAGAATCTAGAGCCAACGGTAAGTTTTCTATGTTAAACCATTACACCATTGAAAAACTGGTTACGTTTGCAATCGAAAGAAAAATGACTATAGTTGGAGAAGTAATGGCCCCTAAACTATGTTCTGGGATGAAAGTTACAGCTTCAGTGAAATCCGTTTGCAAATCGGAGTGATAGATTAGAATCTAGAGCCAACGGTAAGTTTTCTATGTTAAACCATTACACCATTGAAAAACTGGTTACGTTTGCAATCGAAAGAAAAATGACTATAGTTGAAGAAGTAATGGCCCCTAAACTATGTTCTGGGATGAAAGTTACAGCTTCAGTGAAATCCGTTTGCAAATCGGAGTGATAGATTAGAATCTAGAGCCAACGGTAAGTTTTCTATGTTAAACCATTACACCATTGAAAAACTGGTTACGTTTGCAATCGAAAGAAAAATGACTATAGTTGAAGAAGTAATGGCCCCTAAACTATGTTCTGGGATGAAAGTTACAGCTTCAGTGAAATCCGTTTGCAAATCGGAGTGATAGATTAGAATCTAGAGCCAACGGTAAGTTTTCTATGTTAAACCAAGTACAATAATTTTTATTGAAGTTTTACATAACAAGTTATTACATTACAGGTATTAGTGATTATGTATTCATATTTGTATAGCTATATAAGTGAATACAGTATAACAGTTAACAACATATCTGTATTACAGAAATTTATATAACAGATAAAATAAGAAGAATAGTCTGGTTAGAGGGTAAGTAGGAGTTATGCAGGGGTAGTTTATTGGTGTGAAGCTGATATGAGGTGGTAGAAGGAGGTTTGGATGCAGATTGTAAGGTGTAAGTTGAGTGGACCACTGTATGTGGAAATCCGCTACCAGCGCAGGAGTCCACATGCAGTCTCTGAAACTGCATTTCCGTTTTTAGAAATATGTCTGATTTTACCAGTTCCCCACCTAGGTGTGGTTACATCCTAGTGAGGGAATAAGCAAGTACCTGAGGTTGGGGGTACCTAACCAGATGATAAATGTATTTTAACCGAGTTTGGTTGGAGAGAAATAAAGCTGGTGAGAAGTCTGATGTGAAGTTAACTTATCAAGTAACCTATTTATTGTTTAAAGTAGTTGAAACTATGTTTAACCTACAGATAAGAATAACAGAAAGATCTCTTGGATCTGTACTCATTTCTTTAAGATATCTAAACCTATTATGCTAAGAGTTTAATAATTCTTAATTTTGTCAAAAAGAATAATCAATTTTTGACGTAACCACGTTTAAATGACATATCTCTGTTTTGTCTAGGCGATGCTTTAAAATACTTTCATAGTTACTAAGGTTGGAATTCTATATTCCCTAGGATACTGTAGTTCAACCACAGCTCCAGCAGTGAAGAAAGCTGTGTAACAGATCCGTCAAGGATCCTCTCGACCTGGAAAATGGGGGATTTTAACCACCCTACAGAGATTCCAGGGAGCGGATCCTCAACTAAGGAGTCTCATAAGTCTACCAGAGCTGCAGTGTTTCGTCCAGGTAGGAGAAAGGGAAGAAGGAGATTCCTAACTGACTAACTAACAGTTGTTATGACTCCAATTGTGGGTGAGTAGCTGTCATATCAATTATTTTTGTTGTATATACTACATCTAAAACTAAACTACACATCAAACTATGTACAATTAGAATGTCCCGATTGTGTTTCCAGAGCAAGAGAAATCTACCTATATTAAGATAAGTGAGCAACAGAGCCTTACCTGCGAGGATCCCCTTAACATATTAATATCATACATGAGAGTTTCACATGAGAGTACCTCTACCAAAGAGACCACAGATCTAAAATTCCATTAGTTTGGATTCCTTGTATGCAACAGGCCACAGAGCAGCCACCTCCAGGAAAGCACCCAGGTTTCCACATCTAATCGCCCAGGATTTCTCTGCAATAAGATTTGAGTCAACAATTCGCAGAATTTCTCCAACTGTTGGGATAACTTTTGATTTCCAATTGAAAGCTAATTGGTTCCTAATGGTTATAAAGATGTGATTATAGATCAATCTCTCCTGGGGTGGTAGATCTATGGTTCCTATATGCAACAGTGCCATACCAGAGGGAATAGGATGTATAGACATGGGTAGTTGTCCCAAGAAGACACCTATATCTGTTCTAAGTTTCTTCAGTTTGGGACAGTCCCATAAGATATGCCCTATGGTACCCGTCAGGTTGCAGCCCCTCCAACACAAAGGGGATGCCTTCATATCAAATTTAGAAATCCTCTCAGGTGTCATATACCACTGCCAAATGCTCTTCAGTAAGCCTTCATGGTGTCTTACACAATGTGAAGACTTTTTTACTGATCTCAGAACCTTTTCCCATTCTTCCATGTCAATCTCAGTTTGAAAATATTCCTGCCAACTATCCAGTTGCCATTGCGGGGTGGAGTCTTTCATTTTTAACAGTGTTTTATAGAGAATAGATGTTCCTTTATAATGTGAACCCTGAGGATGGATAATTTTACTGATTTGTGGGGTCAGGGATACCGGGCTGTATGGGTGATATTTGTAAAATTTGCTAATTTTCTTATATGTGGGGAGTTCTGTTGATGGGAGCCCATATGTCTGAGTAAAGAATTCAAACGGTCTCAAGTCTGAGTTATCTAGGAGGTCTTCTACGGAGTTAATGCCAGAGTCTGTCCAAGTTTGTAGATTTAGATTATTTATTAAAGTTTGTAGGGTGATTAGGGGTGTGTTAGATTCTATGGACAAAATATCTTTTTTGCATAGAGCGGTTAGTTCCTTCCAGATTCTGAGTGTGTTGATTGTTAATGGGTTCTGGATGGTCTGTCTAACCCTCCAGGCCAGTCTGGCTCCAAGAAACAGTTTATAATCTCCATAGCTGAGCTGGTCTTCTTCTATCGAAAACCATTGTTTTGTGTTATCCCCAAGCCAGACCGCCCTGGAATGGTCCATTATTGTGGCCTTATAATAAAATTCCAGGTTAGGAACTCCCAGGCCCAACTTAGTAGTGTCCATCGTTAGTATTTTGTTTGAGAATCTGGGTTTTTTGTTTAATAATATGAATTGATTGAGAGCTCTTTGTAGGGTATTGAAAAAGGTTTGGGGGACTTTTATGGGCAAATTTCTAAATAAATATAAAAGTTGGGGAAGAATAAACATTTTAAAGGCTGCATTCCTTCCCAGCCAGGAGTATTCTACTTTTGCAAGATCTTCCAGTTTCTCTTTGAATTTTTTTAACCATGGGGTATAATTTTCTTTATAAATCTTATTTAGTGTGGGGGTTATGTATATTCCTAAGTATTTTATGGCAGTGTCATTCCATAAGAATTCACAAGAAACTTTTAAGGTGTCCCTATCTTTTTGTGAGATAAAACATGGAAGAATAACTGTCTTTTTCTTGTTTAGCTTGTAATATGAAATTTTAGAGAAATCTTCTAGTTCCAGTTGAGCATTTGGCAGTGATACAAGTGGTTTCTGGAGGAGAAGGATCACATCATCTGCGTATAAACCCATTTTATGTGTGGATTGTTTGTTTTTAATGCCGAAAATTTGTGAGTTGTCTCTGATTTTTTGAGCAAGCGGCTCAATCGTTAGGTTGAAAATTAAGGGTGAGAGGGGGCAACCCTGACGGGTACCATTCTTTATATCAAAGGGGAGAGATAGTGTGCCCGAGGATAGGACTCTTGCAGACGGGTGAGTGTATAAGGCTAGTATGGCCTTGTGCAGAAAGCCAGGGATACCAAATTTGGTGAGCACCTTAGATAGGTATAGCCAATTGACTCTGTCGAACGCCTTCTCCGCGTCCAAGGAGACAAGGAGAGTAGGCGTCCGACAGAGCCCAATCCTGTGTACCAGAGACAAAACCTTGCGAGTGCCATCACTAGTCGACCTATTTTTTGTAAATCCTACCTGATCTGGGTGGATAATCTGGGGCATAAGGGGAGATAACCTGTTAGCTATTATTCGGGCATATATTTTTATATCAGTGTTCAGTAGGGAGATGGGCCTATAGTTACTGGGGTCAGAGGGATCCTTACCTTCTTTGGGGATTGTGGTTATTAGGGCAGAGAGGTTTTCTCTAGGGAAGTTACCTTTAGTAGCTGCTTCGTTAAACATGTTTGTTAGGGGGGTTGCTAATATTGAGGTGAATTTTTTAAAATAATCGTTAATAAAACCATCTGGTCCTGGGGCCTTATCTTTTTTTAGGGATCCTATTGCTGCTATCGTTTCTTGTTCTGTGAAGGGGGTCGCTAGGTATTTTTGCTCAAATTCTGTAAGAGAGGGGAGATTTACTTTATTAAGGTATAAATCTATTTCTTGTGATGATGGGGTGTGGGTATTTGGGTCCTTTTCAAGGTTATAGAGGGATTCATAGTACTCTGCTAAGGCGTTAACAATGTCTTTAGGGTGGTGAACTTCTACTTTTGTTTTGGGGTGTGTGATTTTAATAATTCTCTGACGAATTCTTTTTCCCTTGATTTTTTGGGCCATGGCCTTCCCTGCTCTATTATTATCATAGTACCAATTTTGCTTTAATGTGGTTTGCCATTTGTCGTACTGATAGTACATTTTGTCTGCTAGGGTCTGTCTAGTTTCTTCTAGTTGGGGTATAAGTTCTGCCTTGTGATTGTTATATATTTCTTTCTCTAGTGATTTAATTTTTTCTAATAATGTATTGGTTTGTTCCCTGATTTTTTTGTTGTGAATGGCACTCAGCTTAATAAAGGTTCCTCTGATAAATGCTTTATGAGCATTCCAAAGGGTAGAGTTGGAAATTTCTCCCGTGTTATTGAGTTTGAAATACTCTGTTAATTCTTTTTTGATTAGAGGGAAGGTGTGTTCGGAGTGAAGGATATACTTGTTGAGTCTCCATACATACTGTTGTTTGACTGAATTTTGAATAAGAAGTTTTACTGACAGAGGTGAGTGGTCTGACCACACTCTAGTACCAATTTCTATCTCTGAGACCAGTGGTAAAGAAAATTGGTCTGTTAGGCAGTGATCAATGCGAGTGAAGGATTTATGGATGGTTGAGTAAAATGTAAACTGTTTCTCCTTGGGGTGAAGGCATCTCCAAGTGTCAAACAGCTCGTTCTTGGTCAAAATTGGTTGTAGGGTAGAGTGTTTTGTTCTTGATTTGGAAGTACAATCTAACTGTGGGTCTGTTATGGAGTTCAGGTCTCCAGAAATAAAAAGATATCCTTTCTTAAAGGTTGTTATTTTTTTGAGTTTTGAATTGATAAATTTAGTCTGATGTTGATTGGGAGCATAGAGATTCACAAAAGTGTAATCCTTGGAGTTCATCTGTCCAGTTATCATTACCATTCTGCCATCCTCACTCGCATATGTATCTTTTACCACTAGTCCCAGAGAGTCTCTAATTGCTATGAAAGCCCCAGCTTTTTTCTTATTGCTCTGTAGTGTGGAATGAAATATATTAGTAAATTGAAATAGTTTGTATTTTTTTGCTGCATTTTTGTTCAGGTGGGATTCTTGAACACATACTATGTCTGCCTTTTGCTCCTTTATCAGTTTCTGCAGGAGGTATCTCTTTCTAAAAGAATTGAGGCCTCTCACATTAACTGAGAGGAGATTACATTCCTCAGCCATTATACCATGTACATTGCATCACAATTATATCATACCACCATTTGGGAATCCTGCAGGCAAGCTCTGAAGCATCTCTGATGAAACCTTTTATCTCTGCTCTGGTGAAAGGAAACAAGGTTAGTCGGGACATCGACCTATTTAACGATAGTAATAACAATAGTGATAGTGCAGTGAAAGGCATCCGGTTCTACCCTTCAATGGCACTACTGAAGAAAAAAAAAAAAGGGAGAAAGAGAAAGTAGGTGAAAAAATAGTAATAACACTAATAGTATGAACAAAGCAAAACAGATTGGTCAAATCACAGTTCAGTTCAGGTGACCAATTCAACGGGGTCCACCAATGTGGACTTCGGATGGTCTTTCCACCTGTAGGGAGAGAAAGTCAGTCCCTGGGGAAAGAACAAGTGTGAGGGGGACAAAGTTTCTGGCTGATCACCCAGCTTCATTCTTTTGTCGAAGCCTCACTTGTTGCTGCCTTGTCCGGTGTGATAGGAAGAGAGGTGTCCATAGCAGCGGGCTTAGGCATTAGAGGTGGACGATAAGGTCTATCTTTACCTGAGTCTCTAGGTACAGATATTGGGATGTTCCATCTTGATAAGAGATCTTGCCCTTCTGTTGGATTCCTGATCACGTGAGTTTCCCCTCCGTCTCTTATGATCAGCTTTGGGGGGAATCCCCATGAGTAGTCAATCTTTTTGTTTCTCAAGGAGGCAGTGATCTGGGAGAATCCACGTCTAGTTGACAGAGTAGCCTGTGACAGGTCCTGATATAATGCCAGGTTCTGGTACGGGTCAGGAAGCTTTTGTCCTTTCCTAGTGGCTCCCAGCAGCATTTCCTTTACGTGGAAAAAATGGATCCTAGTAATGACATCTCTAGGCAGATGTTTGGCGATGTGGGATGGCTTGGGTAGCCTATGGGCTCTATCCACTACGAGCTCATTTTTGGGTATGTTGGGGCAGGTGACTTTGATGATGTCCATAACATAGTCCTTTAAGTCATCATTTGGTATTGTTTCTGGGATCCCTCTAATCTTTAGGTTGTTCCTCCTGTTTCTATCCTCCCCGTCAGCTATTTTCTCCTTCATCAGTCTGTTCTCATTTACCAATTCTTTATGAGCATCCACCAGTGAATTGTGTGCTGCTGTCATCTCCACAATTCTGTGTTCCAGCCTAGCAAGTCTATGATCTGTTTCTTTAGTATATACAGTCAGGTGACCCACCAAAGCATGCATATCAGCCCTTATTTCCATGGAGTCTTTCCTTAGGATGCTGCTGAATGATATCATAAAATCTTTAAAAAAACTTTGTGTCATGGGCTGGTCTGTAGCGGTGAATGACATCAGGGGGTCTGTAAATGCCATCTGTGTGGATGGGTGGAAGGATGGATGAGGGAGCTGATCGGGTGCTTGAACAGGTGTGTGAGGGGAGGATAGGGGGATCTGTCCTACCTGGGACCTTGTTGGATCATCTTTCCTGGATTCCGGATTCATTTTCCGGAATTCCGGATTGGAATTACGAAATTCCGCCTTCAGATTCGGATTCTCGCTCCGCATGCGGGCCTGCCTGGGACTCCTGTCCCTGTCGTCAGCGGCGGCGTTAGCGGTGTCATCTTCTTCACTGAGGTCCCCCAGGTAGTCCGCTCTGTCCCCCCTTCGGTAAGGGGTCTGGAAAGCTGCAAAACGGTTTCTTTGAGCCACAGGCGGCGGTGTCCTGTAGTCTGCCTCCTGCCTTGAGCTAGGCCTGTAATGCCGGGGGCCATCTTGGTTTTCTTCCTGGAAAAAGTCAGAGAGTTTGCGAGGCTGCGGGGACCTGTAATTCCGCTTGGGTCTCGCTGTAATCCACTCCTGTGGGTCCTCTGCATGTTCACCCATCTTTCTGAGTAAAATGAGGCTTCTTAGTGCGCTGTGAAGTTGCTTTACAGGGTGAAGACAGCAGGAGCTACAGGCTCAGGCAACCATCCAGCTCCAGCGTCAAGCCACGCCCCCCCTTTCTATGTTAAACCATTACACCATTGAAAAACTGGTTACGTTTGCAATCGAAAGAAAAATGACTATAGTTGAAGAAGTAATGGCCCCTAAACTATGTTCTGGGATGAAAGTTACAGCTTCAGTGAAATCCGTTTGCAAATCGGAGTGACAGATTAGAATCTAGAGCCAACGGTAAGTTTTCTATGTTAAACCATTACACCATTGAAAAACTGGTTACGTTTGCAATCGAAAGAAAAATGACTATAGTTGGAGAAGTAATGGCCCCTAAACTATGTTCTGGGATGAAAGTTACAGCTTCAGTGAAATCCGTTTGCAAATCGGAGTGATAGATTAGAATCTAGAGCCAACGGTAAGTTTTCTATGTTAAACCATTACACCATTGAAAAACTGGTTACGTTTGCAATCGAAAGAAAAATGACTATAGTTGAAGAAGTAATGGCCCCTAAACTATGTTCTGGGATGAAAATTACAGCTTCAGTGAAATCCGTTTGCAAATCGGAGTGACAGATTAGAATCTAGAGCCAACGGTAAGTTTTCTATGTTAAACCATTACACCATTGAAAAACTGGTTACGTTTGCAATCGAAAGAAAAATGACTATAGTTGAAGAAGTAATGGCCCCTAAACTATGTTCTGGGATGAAAGTTACAGCTTCAGTGAAATCCGTTTGCAAATCGGAGTGATAGATTAGAATCTAGAGCCAACGGTAAGTTTTCTATGTTAAACCATTACACCATTGAAAAACTGGTTACGTTTGCAATCGAAAGAAAAATGACTATAGTTGAAGAAGTAATGGCCCCTAAACTATGTTCTGGGATGAAAGTTACAGCTTCAGTGAAATCCGTTTGCAAATCGGAGTGACAGATTAGAATCTAGAGCCAACGGTAAGTTTTCTATGTTAAACCATTACACCAATGAAAAACTGGTTACGTTTGCAATCGAAAGAAAAATGACTATAGTTGGAGAAGTAATGGCCCCTAAACTATGTTCTGGGATGAAAGTTACAGCTTCAGTGAAATCCGTTTGCAAATCGGAGTGATAGATTAGAATCTAGAGCCAACGGTAAGTTTTCTATGTTAAACCATTACACCATTGAAAAACTGGTTACGTTTGCAATCGAAAGAAAAATGACTATAGTTGAAGAAGTAATGGTCCCTAAACTATGTTCTGGGATGAAAGTTACAGCTTCAGTGAAATCCGTTTGCAAATCGGAGTGATAGATTAGAATCTAGAGCCAACGGTAAGTTTTCTATGTTAAACCATTACACCATTGAAAAACTGGTTACGTTTGCAATCGAAAGAAAAATGACTATAGTTGAAGAAGTAATGGCCCCTAAACTATATTCTGGGATGAAAGTTACAGCTTCAGTGAAATCCGTTTGCAAATCGGAGTGACAGATTAGAATCTAGAGCCAACGGTAAGTTTTCTATGTTAAACCATTACACCATTGAAAAACTGGTTACGTTTGCAATCGAAAGAAAAATGACTATAGTTGGAGAAGTAATGGCCCCTAAACTATGTTCTGGGATGAAAGTTACAGCTTCAGTGAAATCCGTTTGCAAATCGGAGTGATAGATTAGAATCTAGAGCCAACGGTAAGTTTTCTATGTTAAACCATTACACCATTGAAAAACTGGTTACGTTTGCAATCGAAAGAAAAATGACTATAGTTGAAGAAGTAATGGCCCCTAAACTATGTTCTGGGATGAAAGTTACAGCTTCAGTGAAATCCGTTTGCAAATCGGAGTGACAGATTAGAATCTAGAGCCAACGGTAAGTTTTCTATGTTAAACCATTACACCAATGAAAAACTGGTTACGTTTGCAATCGAAAGAAAAATGACTATAGTTGGAGAAGTAATGGCCCCTAAACTATGTTCTGGGATGAAAGTTACAGCTTCAGTGAAATCCGTTTGCAAATCGGAGTGATAGATTAGAATCTAGAGCCAACGGTAAGTTTTCTATGTTAAACCATTACACCATTGAAAAACTGGTTACGTTTGCAATCGAAAGAAAAATGACTATAGTTGAAGAAGTAATGGTCCCTAAACTATGTTCTGGGATGAAAGTTACAGCTTCAGTGAAATCCGTTTGCAAATCGGAGTGATAGATTAGAATCTAGAGCCAACGGTAAGTTTTCTATGTTAAACCATTACACCATTGAAAAACTGGTTACGTTTGCAATCGAAAGAAAAATGACTATAGTTGAAGAAGTAATGGCCCCTAAACTATATTCTGGGATGAAAGTTACAGCTTCAGTGAAATCCGTTTGCAAATCGGAGTGACAGATTAGAATCTAGAGCCAACGGTAAGTTTTCTATGTTAAACCATTACACCATTGAAAAACTGGTTACGTTTGCAATCGAAAGAAAAATGACTATAGTTGGAGAAGTAATGGCCCCTAAACTATGTTCTGGGATGAAAGTTACAGCTTCAGTGAAATCCGTTTGCAAATCGGAGTGATAGATTAGAATCTAGAGCCAACGGTAAGTTTTCTATGTTAAACCATTACACCATTGAAAAACTGGTTACGTTTGCAATCGAAAGAAAAATGACTATAGTTGAAGAAGTAATGGCCCCTAAACTATGTTCTGGGATGAAAGTTACAGCTTCAGTGAAATCCGTTTGCAAATCGGAGTGATAGATTAGAATCTAGAGCCAACGGTAAGTTTTCTATGTTAAACCATTACACCATTGAAAAACTGGTTACGTTTGCAATCGAAAGAAAAATGACTATAGTTGAAGAAGAAATGGCCCCTAAACTATGTTCTGGGATGAAAGTTACAGCTTCAGTGAAATCCGTTTGCAAATCGGAGTGATAGATTAGAATCTAGAGCCAACGGTAAGTTTTCTATGTTAAACCATTACACCATTGAAAAACTGGTTACGTTTGCAATCGAAAGAAAAATGACTATAGTTGAAGAAGTAATGGCCCCTAAACTATGTTCTGGGATGAAAGTTACAGCTTCAGTGAAATCCGTTTGCAAATCGGAGTGATAGATTAGAATCTAGAGCCAACGGTAAGTTTTCTATGTTAAACCATTACACCATTGATAAACTGGTTACGTTTGCAATCGAAAGAAAAATGACTATAGTTGAAGAAGTAATGGCCCCTAAATTATGTTCTGGGATGAAAATTACAGCTTCAGTGAAATCCGTTTGCAAATCGGAGTGACAGATTAGAATCTAGAGCCAACGGTAAGTTTTCTATGTTAAACCATTACACCATTGAAAAACTGGTTACGTTTGCAATCGAAAGAACAATGACTATAGTTGAAGAAGTAATGGCCCCTAAACTATGTTCTGGGATGAAAGTTACAGCTTCAGTGAAATCTGTTTGCAAATCGGAGTGATAGATTAGAATCTAGAGCCAACGGTAAGTTTTCTATGTTAAACCATTACACCATTGAAAAACTGGTTACGTTTGCAATCGAAAGAAAAATGACTATAGTTGAAGAAGTAATGGCCCCTAAACTATGTTCTGGGATGAAAGTTACAGCTTCAGTGAAATCAGTTTGCAAATCGGAGTGACAGATTAGAATCTAGAGCCAACGGTACGTTTTCTATGTTAAACCATTACACCATTGAAAAACTGGTTACGTTTGCAATCGAAAGAAAAATGACTCTAGTTGAAGAAGTAATGGCCCCTAAACTATGTTCTGGGATGAAAGTTACAGCTTCAGTGAAATCCGTTTGCAAATCGGAGTGACAGATTAGAATCTAGAGCCAACGGTAAGTTTTCTATGTTAAACCATTACACCATTGAAAAACTGGTTACGTTTGCAATCGAAAGAAAAATGACTATAGTTGAAGAAGTAATGGCCCCTAAACTATGTTCTGGGATGAAAGTTACAGCTTCAGTGAAATCCGTTTGCAAATCGGAGTGATAGATTAGAATCTAGAGCCAACGGTAAGTTTTCTATGTTAAACCATTACACCATTGAAAAACTGGTTACGTTTGCAATCGAAAGAAAAATGACTATAGTTGAAGAAGTAATGGCCCCTAAACTATGTTCTGGGATGAAAGTTACAGCTTCAGTGAAATCCGTTTGCAAATCGGAGTGATAGATTAGAATCTAGAGCCAACGGTAAGTTTTCTATGTTAAACCATTACACCATTGAAAAACTGGTTACGTTTGCAATCGAAAGAAAAATGACTATAGTTGAAGAAGTAATGGCCCCTAAACTATGTTCTGGGATGAAAATTACAGCTTCAGTGAAATCCGTTTGCAAATCGGAGTGACAGATTAGAATCTAGAGCCAACGGTAAGTTTTCTATGTTAAACCATTACACCATTGAAAAACTGGTTACGTTTGCAATCGAAAGAAAAATGACTATAGTTGAAGAAGTAATGGCCCCTAAACTATGTTCTGGGATGAAAATTACAGCTTCAGTGAAATCCGTTTGCAAATCGGAGTGATAGATTAGAATCTAGAGCCAACGGTAAGTTTTCTATGTTAAACCATTACACCATTGAAAAACTGGTTACGTTTGCAATCGAAAGAAAAATGACTATAGTTGAAGAAGTAATGGCCCCTAAACTATGTTCTGGGATGAAAGTTACAGCTTCAGTGAAATCCGTTTGCAAATCGGAGTGACAGATTAGAATCGAGAGCCAACGGTAAGTTTTCTATGTTAAACCAATCCACCATTGAAAAACTGGTTACGTTTGCAATCGAAAGAAAAATGACTATAGTTGAAGAAGTAATGGCCCCTAAACTATGTTCTGGGATGAAAGTTACAGCTTCAGTGAAATCCGTTTGCAAATCGGAGTGATAGATTAGAATCTAGAGCCAACGGTATGTTTTCTATGTTAAACCATTACACCATTGAAAAACTGGTTACGTTTGCAATCGAAAGAAAAATGACTATAGTTGAAGAAGTAATGGCCCCTAAACTATGTTCTGGGATGAAAGTTACAGCTTCAGTGAAATCCGTTTGCAAATCGGAGTGATAGATTAGAATCTAGAGCCAACGGTAAGTTTTCTATGTTAAACCATTACACCATTGAAAAACTGGTTACGTTTGCAATCGAAAGAAAAATGACTATAGTTGAAGAAGTAATGGCCCCTAAACTATGTTCTGGGATGAAAATTACAGCTTCAGTGAAATCCGTTTGCAAATCGGAGTGACAGATTAGAATCTAGAGCCAACGGTAAGTTTTCTATGTTAAACCATTACACCATTGAAAAACTGGTTACGTTTGCAATCGAAAGAACAATGACTATAGTTGAAGAAGTAATGGCCCCTAAACTATGTTCTGGGATGAAAGTTACAGCTTCAGTGAAATCCGTTTGCAAATCGGAGTGATAGATTAGAATCTAGAGCCAACGGTAAGTTTTCTATGTTAAACCATTACACCATTGAAAAACTGGTTACGTTTGCAATCGAAAGAAAAATGACTATAGTTGAAGAAGTAATGGCCCCTAAACTATGTTCTGGGATGAAAGTTACAGCTTCAGTGAAATCCGTTTGCAAATCGGAGTGATAGATTAGAATCTAGAGCCAACGGTAAGTTTTCTATGTTAAACCATTGAAAAACTGGTTACGTTTGCAATTGAAAGAAAAATGACTATAGTTGAAGAAGTAATGGCCCCTAAACTATGTTCTGGGATGAAAGTTACAGCTTCAGTGAAATCCGTTTGCAAATCGGAGTGATAGATTAGAATCTAGAGCCAATGGTAAGTTTTCTATGTTAAACCATTACACCATTGAAAAACTGGTTACGTTTGCAATCGAAAGAAAAATGACTATAGTTGAAGAAGTAATGGCCCCTAAACTATGTTCTGGGATGAAAGTTACAGCTTCAGTGAAATCTGTTTGCAAATCGGAGTGACAGATTAGAATCTAGAGCCAACGGTAAGTTTTCTATGTTAAACCATTACACCATTGAAAAACTGGTTACGTTTGCAATCGAAAGAAAAATGACTATAGTTGAAGAAGTAATGGCCCCTAAACTATGTTCTGGGATGAAAGTTACAGCTTCAGTGAAATCCGTTTGCAAATCGGAGTGATAGATTAGAATCTAGAGCCAACGGTAAGTTTTCTATGTTAAACCATTACACCATTGAAAAACTGGTTATGTTTGCAATCGAAAGAAAAATGACTATAGTTGAAGAAGTAATGGCCCCTAAACTAAGTTCTGGGATGAAAGTTACAGCTTCAGTGAAATCCGTTTGCAAATCGGAGTGATAGATTAGAATCTAGAGCCAACGGTAAGTTTTCTATGTTAAACCATTACACCATTGAAAAACTGGTTACGTTTGCAATCGAAAGAAAAATGACTATAGTTGAAGAAGTAATGGCCCCTAAACTATGTTCTGGGATGAAAGTTACAGCTTCAGTGAAATCCGTTTGCAAATCGGAGTGATAGATTAGAATCTAGAGCCAACGGTAAGTTTTCTATGTTAAACCATTACACCATTGAAAAACTGGTTACGTTTGCAATCGAAAGAAAAATGACTATAGTTGAAGAAGTAATGGCCCCTAAACTATGTTCTGGGATGAAAGTTACAGCTTCAGTGAAATCCGTTTGCAAATCGGAGTGACAGATTAGAATCTAGAGCCAACGGTAAGTTTTCTATGTTAAACCATTACACCATTGAAAAACTGGTTACGTTTGCAATCGAAAGAAAAATGACTATAGTTGAAGAAGTAATGGCCCCTAAACTATGTTCTGGGATGAAAGTTACAGCTTCAGTGAAATCCATTTGCAAATCGGAGTGATAGATTAGAATCTAGAGCCAACGGTAAGTTTTCTATGTTAAACCATTACACCATTGAAAAACTGGTTACGTTTGCAATCGAAAGAAAAATGACTATAGTTGAAGAAGTAATGGCCCCTAAACTATGTTCTGGGATGAAAGTTACAGCTTCAGTGAAATCCGTTTGCAAATCGGAGTGATAGATTAGAATCTAGAGCCAACGGTAAGTTTTCTATGTTAAACCATTACACCATTGAAAAACTGGTTACGTTTGCAATCGAAAGAAAAATGACTATAGTTGAAGAAGTAATGGCCCCTAAACTATGTTCTGGGATGAAAGTTACAGCTTCAGTGAAATCCGTTTGCAAATCGGAGTGATAGATTAGAATCTAGAGCCAACGGTAAGTTTTCTATGTTAAACCATTACACCATTGAAAAACTGGTTACGTTTGCAATCGAAAGAAAAATGACTATAGTTGAAGAAGTAATGGCCCCTAAACTATGTTCTGGGATGAAAGTTACAGCTTCAGTGAAATCCGTTTGCAAATCGGAGTGACAGATTAGAATCTAGAGCCAACGGTAAGTTTTCTATGTTAAACCATTACACCATTGAAAAACTGGTTACGTTTGCAATCGAAAGAAAAATGACTATAGTTGAAGAAGTAATGGCCCCTAAACTATGTTCTGGGATGAAAATTACAGCTTCAGTGAAATAAGTTTGCAAATCGGAGTGACAGATTAGAATCTAGAGCCAACGGTAAGTTTTCTATGTTAAACCATTACACCATTGAAAAACTGGTTACGTTTGCAATCAAAAGAAAAATGACTATAGTTGAAGAAGTAATGGCCCCTAAACTATGTTCTGGGATGAAAGTTACAGCTTCAGTGAAATCCGTTTGCAAATCGGAGTGATAGATTAGAATCTAGAGCCAACGGTACGTTTTCTATGTTAAACCATTACACCATTGAAAAACTGGTTACGTTTGCAATCGAAAGAAAAATGACTATAGTTGAAGAAGTAATGGCCCCTAAACTATGTTCTGGGATGAAAGTTACAGCTTCAGTGAAATCCGTTTGCAAATCGGAGTGACAGATTAGAATCTAGAGCCAACGGTAAGTTTTCTATGTTAAACCATTACACCATTGAAAAACTGGTTACGTTTGCAATCGAAAGAAAAATGACTATAGTTGGAGAAGTAATGGCCCCTAAACTATGTTCTGGGATGAAAGTTACAGCTTCAGTGAAATCCGTTTGCAAATCGGAGTGATAGATTAGAATCTAGAGCCAACGGTAAGTTTTCTATGTTAAACCATTACACCATTGAAAAACTGGTTACGTTTGCAATCGAAAGAAAAATGACTATAGTTGAAGAAGTAATGGCCCCTAAACTATGTTCTGGGATGAAAGTTACAGCTTCAGTGAAATCCGTTTGCAAATCGGAGTGATAGATTAAAATCTAGAGCCAACGGTAAGTTTTCTATGTTAAACCATTACTCCATTGAAAAACTGGTTACGTTTGCAATCGAAAGAAAAATGACTATAGTTGAAGAAGTAATGGCCCCTAAACTATGTTCTGGGATGAAAGTTACAGCTTCAGTGAAATCCGTTTGCAAATCGGAGTGATAGATTAGAATCTAGAGCCAACGGTAAGTTTTCTATGTTAAACCATTACACCATTGAAAAACTGGTTACGTTTGCAATCGAAAGAAAAATGACTATAGTTGAAGAAGTAATGGCCCCTAAACTATGTTCTGGGATGAAAGTTACAGCTTCAGTGAAATCCGTTTGCAAATCGGAGTGATAGATTAGAATCTAGAGCCAACGGTAAGTTTTCTATGTTAAACCATTACACCATTGAAAAACTGGTTACGTTTGCAATCGAAAGAAAAATGACTATAGTTGAAGAAGTAATGGCCCCTAAACTATGTTCTGGGATGAAAGTTACAGCTTCAGTGAAATCCGTTTGCAAATCGGAGTGACAGATTAGAAACTAGAGCCAACGGTAAGTTTTCTATGTTAAACCATTACACCATTGAAAAACTGGTTACGTTTGCAATCGAAAGAAAAATGACTATAGTTGAAGAAGTAATGGCCCCTAAACTATGTTCTGGGATGAAAATTACAGCTTCAGTGAAATAAGTTTGCAAATCGGAGTGACAGATTAGAATCTAGAGCCAACGGTAAGTTTTCTATGTTAAACCATTACACCATTGAAAAACTGGTTACGTTTGCAATCGAAAGAAAAATGACTATAGTTGAAGAAGTAATGGCCCCTAAACTATGTTCTGGGATGAAAGTTACAGCTTCAGTGAAATCCGTTTGCAAATCGGAGTGATAGATTAGAATCTAGAGCCAACGGTACGTTTTCTATGTTAAACCATTACACCATTGAAAAACTGGTTACGTTTGCAATCGAAAGAAAAATGACTATAGTTGAAGAAGTAATGGCCCCTAAACTATGTTCTGGGATGAAAATTACAGCTTCAGTGAAATAAGTTTGCAAATCGGAGTGACAGATTAGAATCTAGAGCCAACGGTAAGTTTTCTATGTTAAACCATTACACCATTGAAAAACTGGTTACGTTTGCAATCGAAAGAAAAATGACTATAGTTGAAGAAGTAATGGCCCCTAAACTATGTTCTGGGATGAAAGTTACAGCTTCAGTGAAATCCGTTTGCAAATCGGAGTGATAGATTAGAATCTAGAGCCAACGGTACGTTTTCTATGTTAAACCATTACACCATTGAAAAACTGGTTACGTTTGCAATCGAAAGAAAAATGACTATAGTTGAAGAAGTAATGGCCCCTAAACTATGTTCTGGGATGAAAGTTACAGCTTCAGTGAAATCCGTTTGCAAATCGGAGTGACAGATTAGAATCTAGAGCCAACGGTAAGTTTTCTATGTTAAACCATTACACCATTGAAAAACTGGTTACGTTTGCAATCGAAAGAAAAATGACTATAGTTGGAGAAGTAATGGCCCCTAAACTATGTTCCGGGATGAAAGTTACAGCTTCAGTGAAATCCGTTTGCAAATCGGAGTGATAGATTAGAATCTAGAGCCAACGGTAAGTTTTCTATGTTAAACCATTACACCATTGAAAAACTGGTTACGTTTGCAATCGAAAGAAAAATGACTATAGTTGAAGAAGTAATGGCCCCTAAACTATGTTCTGGGATGAAAGTTACAGCTTCAGTGAAATCCGTTTGCAAATCGGAGTGATAGATTAAAATCTAGAGCCAACGGTAAGTTTTCTATGTTAAACCATTACTCCATTGAAAAACTGGTTACGTTTGCAATCGAAAGAAAAATGACTATAGTTGAAGAAGTAATGGCCCCTAAACTATGTTCTGGGATGAAAGTTACAGCTTCAGTGAAATCCGTTTGCAAATCGGAGTGATAGATTAGAATCTAGAGCCAACGGTAAGTTTTCTATGTTAAACCATTACACCATTGAAAAACTGGTTACGTTTGCAATCGAAAGAAAAATGACTATAGTTGAAGAAGTAATGGCCCCTAAACTATGTTCTGGGATGAAAGTTACAGCTTCAGTGAAATCCGTTTGCAAATCGGAGTGATAGATTAGAATCTAGAGCCAACGGTAAGTTTTCTATGTTAAACCATTACACCATTGAAAAACTGGTTACGTTTGCAATCGAAAGAAAAATGACTATAGTTGAAGAAGTAATGGCCCCTAAACTATGTTCTGGGATGAAAGTTACAGCTTCAGTGAAATCCGTTTGCAAATCGGAGTGACAGATTAGAATCTAGAGCCAACGGTAAGTTTTCTATGTTAAACCATTACACCATTGAAAAACTGGTTACGTTTGCAATCGAAAGAAAAATGACTATAGTTGAAGAAGTAATGGCCCCTAAACTATGTTCTGGGATGAAAATTACAGCTTCAGTGAAATAAGTTTGCAAATCGGAGTGACAGATTAGAATCTAGAGCCAACGGTAAGTTTTCTATGTTAAACCATTACACCATTGAAAAACTGGTTACGTTTGCAATCGAAAGAAAAATGACTATAGTTGAAGAAGTAATGGCCCCTAAACTATGTTCTGGGATGAAAGTTACAGCTTCAGTGAAATCCGTTTGCAAATCGGAGTGATAGATTAGAATCTAGAGCCAACGGTACGTTTTCTATGTTAAACCATTACACCATTGAAAAACTGGTTACGTTTGCAATCGAAAGAAAAATGACTATAGTTGAAGAAGTAATGGCCCCTAAACTATGTTCTGGGATGAAAGTTACAGCTTCAGTGAAATCCGTTTGCAAATCGGAGTGACAGATTAGAATCTAGAGCCAACGGTAAGTTTTCTATGTTAAACCATTACACCATTGAAAAACTGGTTACGTTTGCAATCGAAAGAAAAATGACTATAGTTGGAGAAGTAATGGCCCCTAAACTATGTTCTGGGATGAAAGTTACAGCTTCAGTGAAATCCGTTTGCAAATCGGAGTGATAGATTAGAATCTAGAGCCAACGGTAAGTTTTCTATGTTAAACCATTACACCATTGAAAAACTGGTTACGTTTGCAATCGAAAGAAAAATGACTATAGTTGAAGAAGTAATGGCCCCTAAACTATGTTCTGGGATGAAAGTTACAGCTTCAGTGAAATCCGTTTGCAAATCGGAGTGATAGATTAAAATCTAGAGCCAACGGTAAGTTTTCTATGTTAAACCATTACACCATTGAAAAACTGGTTACGTTTGCAATCGAAAGAAAAATGACTATAGTTGAAGAAGTAATGGCCCCTAAACTATGTTCTGGGATGAAAGTTACAGCTTCAGTGAAATCCGTTTGCAAATCGGAGTGATAGATTAGAATCTAGAGCCAATGGTAAGTTTTCTATGTTAAACAATTACACCATTGAAAAACTGGTTACGTTTGCAATCGAAAGAAAAATGACTATAGTTGAAGAAGTAATGGCCCCTAAACTATGTTCTGGGATGAAAGTTACAGCTTCAGTGAAATCTGTTTGCAAATCGGAGTGACAGATTAGAATCTAGAGCCAACGGTAAGTTTTCTATGTTAAACCATTACACCATTGAAAAACTGGTTACGTTTGCAATCGAAAGAAAAATGACTATAGTTGAAGAAGTAATGGCCCCTAAACTATGTTCTGGGATGAAAGTTACAGCTTCAGTGAAATCCGTTTGCAAATCGGAGTGATAGATTAGAATCTAGAGCCAACGGTAAGTTTTCTATGTTAAACCATTACACCATTGAAAAACTGGTTATGTTTGCAATCGAAAGAAAAATGACTATAGTTGAAGAAGTAATGGCCCCTAAACTATGTTCTGGGATGAAAGTTACAGCTTCAGTGAAATCCGTTTGCAAATCGGAGTGATAGATTAGAATCTAGAGCCAACGGTAAGTTTTCTATGTTAAACCATTACACCATTGAAAAACTGGTTACGTTTGCAATCGAAAGAAAAATGACGGGGGGCGCATGTGTGCAGCCACTGGGAGCAGATGTGTGCTCTGTGAGCTCCACACCACCTCTGCCAACTGCCTTCTTCATAACGGAATTTGACTGGATATGAGACCATATTCTGCAAGGGGAACATCTGAGCAATGAGAAGAGGCACTTCTGACTACAATACGAGGAGTAAAAAGCAATTTTTGATCAAGTCTTCTCATCAGAGGTATACGAGAGCTTCTCACAAGATGGCCGCTAGCTCCGCCTCCACCAGCTCTTCTGCCGGGATCAACAGCGGTAATAAAGATTGCCCTGCCGCTTCATCTGCTTCATCTACCTCCCGGAGAGGCACTGATGCCCGATCTAAGAAGTCTGCTACCACCTCTTCAACAAAATCCCCGGTAGGAACGAGTGGCAAGAAACCGGAAGAAATTTCAAATTCGGCTTCCCCAGCATCCCTCCGCTCTTCCCCGGCCAGCTCTCCACGCACGGCTTCTGCCTTCAAGGAGCAGCCCCTTGGGGCTCGTACAGGGAAGCCAGAGGTGTCCCCAGCGAGCAGTGCTTCTTCTGTGGTGAGCGGCAACAGATCAAAGGCGAACCCGAATATGGCAGCCGCCGCATCCTCCCGAACTGACGGATCTTCTCCGCATTCACAGCATGATCATACGCAACAGGCATCTCCCCGCTCGGATGCATCCGGATCTCCGCATTCTCAGCATGATCACAGGCAACAGAGTTCTCCCATCCCACTCGCTATAGTAGACGAAGAGAGGATCTCAAACAAAGAGATGATTGCTACCATTAGAGGTATGTTCAGGGCTGAATTGCAGGAAGCTGTAGCAGAGTTTTCTAGACAGATTGCGGACTTAGGTGAAAGGGTCTCTTCACTAGAAGGCCAAACTGACAGCATGGCCACTGCCATCAAAGCTGATAGAAAGATGGTTCAGAAGCATGATTCTCGCCTAGATACTGTAGAATCCAAACTAGAGGACCTTGAAAACAGGAGCAGGAGGGCAAATGTCAGGATCAAGGGACTCCCAGAGTCGGTCACTGATTTGGAATCTGTAGCTAATAATTTGTTTTGCGCGCTGCTTACACAAGTTGATCCTGCCATGTTACGTATCATTCGAATCCATAGAGCTATGGCGAGACCCAGAAACCCTGAGCTCCCTAGAGACGTAATCGCAAAGCTCTGCACTGAAGATGCAAGAGATAAGATTTTGCTGGCAGCCCGAGATTTAACTATCCTTCCTGGCGTGTCGCAGTCTGTCCAGATCTTCCCCGATCTGGCACCTACTACTATTCTAAAACGAAGATCGTTCAGACCATACACCTTGGCTCTACAACGTGACTCCATCCGCTATAGCTGGGGATTCCCGTTTAGACTATCCTTTCGCTTTAATAACAAGACCTACACCTGCAGGACAACTCAAGAAATGGAAGATGCACTGAATGATGCTGGTATCACCTTTGATCTGCCTGTGGATTCGCATCAAGAACCTGGGTTGCCCACGTCCAGCGGGTTACGTAGAGTCTGGTCCTCAACCAGAAGATCTCAATCCTCCACTTGAAAACATCCTTCTTGCACTTGGATCTCCCCTTGCTACTTTTAGGCCACACTCCTGACTTAAAATACACGATCACTTTATGATGCTGATCAGTGTTTCTCTCAGTGATTTTCTATGTGGCTTTGGTTCTTTGTCCTCCCACTTATCATCTTGGTGGACTATCCTCTATTATGGTTTAGAACTAACTATTGCCTGTTCCTCAATCTTGTGCTCACAGGCTCAGCTTGGACTTGCTTGGACCTAAGAACCCGGTGCCTCTATAGGCCTTTAACAAAGTTGATGGTTCTTGGTCTCACCAACGCACACCTTTAATTGTCTGCTATGTTCTCTTGTGTGGATGTTGCAGGTCCACCTTGACACTTTTATTAGCATATTCTTCTTGTTTTTCATAACCCTTTTCTTCTCCCTAGGTCTTTGGACAAGTTCGAGAGTCCGTAAGATACATAACTCCTTGTTTTACACATTGTAGTACTTAATGTTATGATGTGGCTATAGTTATTTTCTGAATGCTAATAATGATGTTACCCTTGCACATTTTAGGTTAAACTCGTTGACCTCGGTCTCATTATTATATGTTGCATTTTAGTTTGTATACCGTTATGCAGCTCATATAGCTTGCTGAAAATCTTTTTAATAGCCTGCGGCAGTTGGTGAGGTGTTACCATGTTGGTACCCCACTCGGTGCGTGTTGGTCACCCAACTAATAATGGGTCACCCCATTGCACTATGTTACTTGTTAGTTTTTCCCCTTTCCCCTGGATGGCTTTCTTCCTTCATCCCCATGATCAGCTTCTCTCTCAGACTACATACCTGTTATTGGCTTAAAGACCTTCCTCCCCTAGGTAGCCATTGTCTATTTTATCAATATATCTTTTACTTTATGTCATGGCACCCCAGCTAGTTAAAATCTTATCGCACAATGCCAGAGGTCTTAATTCGCCTCAGAAGAGAAACAAGGCTTTTGCTGAATATGCGAAACACAAACCAGAGGTACTATGTATCCAAGAAACCCACTTCCCTAACACTTTCATTCCCAAGAGTCTTCATAAAAGTTATAAAAGGTTCTATATGTCCTCAGCTAGGAAAAAGCATAGAGGAGTCTTGACTCTTCTTTCAGACTCATTCCCATTTGAACTCCAATCTCAGATATCTGACGCTGAAGGCACATATCTTATACTGCTAGGGACACTTATGACTAAAATCATATGTATTGTTAATGTATATATCCCTCCTGAGAAAATCTCGGCCTCTCTCTCAGCTGTCTCGGATATCCTGCTAACACTCACCTATGATACCATCATTTGGGCTGGTGATTTCAATTCTACCCCTTGCGATGATATAGATCGCTCTCAGACCCCCAAGAGATCTTCAGCCTCTAGACAGTCAAGGGACCTGTTTCTTGAGACATTCAGATTGCACTCAGTTTTCGATTCATGGAGGGAGTTTAATGGCAGCAAAAGGGGTTACACGTTTTTCTCACACCCGCATAATTCATACTCCAGAATTGATCTTATCTTACTCACGGCTGCATGTGCCTCTGACCTAGCCTTTTCCAGGCATCTCATATGCCCTTGGTCAGATCACGATATGGTTTTCTCGGCTCTGTTGTCTCCTGTTCCTAGGCCCTGTAGATCGCCTTGGAGGCTGAATGAGACTCTTCTTCTTAACCCTGAGATATCTGGGCAACTAGATACCTGCCTTAACAATTATTTCCGCGAAAACGATATAGGAAATATTAACCCAGGAATCTGCTGGATGGCCCACAAAGCCGTAGTTAGAGGTGAGCTTATTGGCCACGCATCCAGGTTGAAGCGTGATAAAACCGTTATCGTTCAAAACCTTGAATATAGGATTTTAAATCTTATGACAGCCAACCAATTGGCTCCTTCAAGATATTTGTGCAAGCAGATATCGGACTCACGTCTCCAACTCGATGCTTTGCTTAATGACCACCTGGAAAAGACATTGAGATGGACTAAGGCGATATCTTCTGTTCAATTGAACAAGCCCAATAAATGGTTGGCCAAAAAACTCCGCAGTCAACAAACAATCAACAAAATCATCAAGATTAGACAATCATCTGTACAAATCACCACCAATCCAGATAAAATATATAATACATTCCTTGAATATTATTCCAATCTCTATAAAGATGATACCCCAGATGCTTTTTCCTCTAACAAACATTCCTTTATAACCCAGACAATACTACATAAGCTAGCTCCTGATTCCTCTAAACTTCTTAATCTTCCAATTTCATACGAAGAAATTCATAACACTATTAAGAAACTAAAACGGGCTAAAGCTCCAGGCCCAGATGGTCTTTCTGCCATCTATTATAAAAAATATGCTAATATCTTAATTCCCCATCTTCAGAAGTTCTACAACTTCATGATGAAGGGGGGTGCCCCTCCTCCTGAATTCCTCAAATCCTCAATCACGATCATTCCAAAGCCTGATAGAGACCATCTTGACCCTAAAAATTATAGGCCTATTTCCCTCTTGGGAGTCGATTACAAAATGTTCACTTCTATTTTAGCTACGAGACTAAATACGGTGTTGCCTGCTCTCGTTCATGGGGATCAGGTGGGATTCATCCCCATGAGGCAAGCACCAGATAATGTTCGTAAGACCATTAATATCCAACATTATTGCAAACGTAAACGAGCTTGCCATTCTCTCCCTAGACATGGAAAAGGCCTTCGACCTGATAAAATGGCCTTATATGATCGATGTCCTTAAAAGATTTGGCTTTTCTGGTGAGTACCTGAATGCCATTCAGGTTCTTTATTCCTCCCCCTCAGCAAATCTTAAACTCCCCTCTACTTCTCAAATTACTTTCCCGATACAGAGAGGAACGAGACAGGGGTGCCCCCTTTCACCGGGAATATTTGCTCTAGTAATGGAGCCCCTGGCAATCAAAATTAGATCTTCACCTGACGTCCAGGGTGTTAGAATTGGGCGAAATGAATACAAAATGAGTCTCTTCGCGGACGATGTCCTCTTAACCCTCACGAGTCCCTATACCTCCATTCCTAATCTCTTACAAATTATCGCGGATTTCTCTACTTTCTCTGGTTTTCGCTTGAATTTAGATAAGTCCGAGTTAATGGTAACTAACATGCCTACCCAGACAGCTAATAATTTGGCCCAGTCCCTAGGACTTAAGTTGCAAACCAAATTTATTAAATATCTAGGAGTTAACCTTCCGTTAAACCCAGACACCCTGTATGAAACTAATTACCCTGCTTGACAAGCTATCAAATGACCTACAAACTTGGTCTTCATTTCCTTTGTCCTTACTGGGAAGGGTGAATTCCATAAAAATGACCTTTCTGCCAAGACTTCTCTACCTCTTTAGGACCCTACCTATCAAACTGCAGCCTAAACCATTTAAAGAACTCCAAAATAAGGTTTATAAATTTGTCTGGCAGAATAGAAGAGCAAAAATTAATAGAGTGGCCCTATCTAGGAAAAAGCATCTGGGAGGCCTTAATCTCCCTAATCTACCGATCTATTATAAAGCAGCTCAGATAGCCCAAATGGCTGCAATTAACGCAAAATCTCACACACCTTTATGGGTTCATCTCGAATCGCAGCTATTAGCCCCCTTGACTTTACCTGGGATAATGTGGGCCCAGAATATTCCATTAACAACCATTAAAAAATCCTCGCCTATATCGGCTCATTCCTTTGCTATCTGGCAAAAAGTTAGATTTACATACAAACTACAATCTCCGATCTCACGTTTAACAGAAATTTTGGGTAATCCCGATTTTCCGCCCGGTCACCAAATCAACCTCTTTAAATGGTGGATTGAAAAAGGCCTCACGAAAATGGGCAATTTTATTAGTGCTTATAAGCTTATTTCCATTCGTCAGTTCCTGGCCGAACATCATCCCCCTCCAAGTGAAATTTACAGAGTCTCAAAAATTTTTCAATTTCTTAGATCATTAAATCCTTCTAATTCCATCACCTCCTACATGGCTTTCGAGGTTAGATGCAAAGACTCTGCACTTGAGAGGGGCCTGATTTCAGAACTATATGACACATTCACACAGGTCCCCCCTGACACCAAGTTCCCTTTTCAATCCAAATGGGAATCTGATATGCAGTCTGAGCTCTCTGCCAGTCGATGGACCCATTGTTGCACTTCTGTTTTAAAAAACAGTGCCTACTATTCTTCTATTGAAACTTCGCTCAAACTCCTCCATAGATATTATATGACCCCAGCTAGGATTCATGACTTCGATAGATCGGTCTCAGCCTTATGTTTTAGAGGTTGTCAGGCTCGAGGTGATCTATGGCATACTTGGTGGACTTGCCCGATAGCACAGGCATTCTGGTCTACAATTTGGTCTAAGTTATGTCTCATTTCTAAAGTTTCTCTACTTATTGATCCATCAGTTGTTCTTCTTGGGAATAAACCGTCTAAGTTTAATTATACCACTCATAGACTATTCCAGCATGCCTTTGCTCTCGGGAAGCGGCATTTAGCTTCTCGATGGAAGTCCTCCTCTTTATTTCCAGAAAACGTATTTTCAGATTTAAACTCCACCATGTTATCTGCACATATCATGGCGAAGATTCAGGACAACTTGCCTAACTTTTTCAAAACATGGAATGATTGGATAGAGTGGCAGGATAATAATGGCCTTAGTTATGTCCTTCACTCTTTCTAGTTGCAAACCTCTGGCACGACATGGCATATATAGGTTGGCTGCCTGGGGTATGTAGGTCCCTCTTATCTTACTTTTTCTTCTTCATGAGATGAAGCTCCAATTCATATATACTTTTAAGAGAAAGCCTCCCCCCCCTCCCCCTACCCCACGTTAGCGACCCGTTGGCATGTTGTGCTTCGCACCCATGGGTCCTCTATGCCTGTTGCAGTCTATGTTACCCTTCCTTCCCCCTCCCATTCTCCCCATAGTTATACATTCTATAAAATGTGTTTTCTCTCGATATTTTTATGAACGTTTCAAAATTCTGCTATCACTGAAGTTGTACCTTAAGCTACTCCTCCTGCGTGGGGAAATTTCCTTTACTGTGAAATGTTCATGTACTTGCGTTTTTACTTTAATAAACACCCTTGAAACGAAAGAAAAATGACTATAGTTGAAGAAGTAATGGCCCCTAAACTATGTTCTGGGATGAAAGTTACAGCTTCAGTGAAATCCGTTTGCAAATCGGAGTGACAGATTAGAATCTAGAGCCAACGGTAAGTTTTCTATGTTAAACCATTACACCATTGAAAAACTGGTTACGTTTGCAATCGAAAGAAAAATGACTATAGTTGAAGAAGTAATGGCCCCTAAACTATGTTCTGGGATGAAAGTTACAGCTTCAGTGAAATCCGTTTGCAAATCGGAGTGACAGATTAGAATCTAGAGCCAACGGTAAGTTTTCTATGTTAAACCATTACACCATTGAAAAACTGGTTACGTTTGCAATCGAAAGAAAAATGACTATAGTTGAAGAAGTAATGGCCCCTAAACTATGTTCTGGGATGAAAGTTACAGCTTCAGTGAAATCCGTTTGCAAATCGGAGTGATAGATTAGAATCTAGAGCCAACGGTAAGTTTTCTATGTTAAACCATTACACCATTGAAAAACTGGTTACGTTTGCAATCGAAAGAAAAATGACTATAGTTGAAGAAGTAATGGCCCCTAAACTATGTTCTGGGATGAAAGTTACAGCTTCAGTGAAATCCGTTTGCAAATCGGAGTGATAGATTAGAATCTAGAGCCAACGGTAAGTTTTCTATGTTAAACCATTACACCATTGAAAAACTGGTTACGTTTGCAATCGAAAGAAAAATGACTATAGTTGAAGAAGTAATGGCCCCTAAACTATGTTCTGGGATGAAAATTACAGCTTCAGTGAAATCCATTTGCAAATCGGAGTGACAGATTAGAATCTAGAGCCAACGGTAAGTTTTCTATGTTAAACCATTACACCATTGAAAAACTGGTTACGTTTGCAATCGAAAGAAAAATGACTATAGTTGAAGAAGTAATGGCCCCTAAACTATGTTCTGGGATGAAAGTTACAGCTTCAGTGAAATCCGTTTGCAAATCGGAGTGATAGATTAGAATCTAGAGCCAACGGTAAGTTTTCTATGTTAAACCATTACACCATTGAAAAACTGGTTACGTTTGCAATCGAAAGAAAAATGACTATAGTTGAAGAAGTAATGGCCCCTAAACTATGTTCTGGGATGAAAGTTACAGCTTCAGTGAAATCCGTTTGCAAATCGGAGTGACAGATTAGAATCTAGAGCCAACGGTAAGTTTTCTATGTTAAACCATTACACCATTGAAAAACTGGTTACGTTTGCAATCGAAAGAAAAATGACTATAGTTGGAGAAGTAATGGCCCCTAAACTATGTTCTGGGATGAAAGTTACAGCTTCAGTGAAATCCATTTGCAAATCGGAGTGACATATTAGAATCTAGAGCCAACGGTAAGTTTTCTATGTTAAACCAATACACCATTGAAAAACTGGTTACGTTTGCAATCGAAAGAAAAATGACTATAGTTGAAGAAGTAATGGCCCCTAAACTATGTTCTGGGATGAAAGTTACAGCTTCAGTGAAATCCGTTTGCAAATCGGAGTGATAGATTAGAATCTAGAGCCAACGGTAAGTTTTCTATGTTAAACCATTACACCATTGAAAAACTGGTTACGTTTGCAATCGAAAGAAAAATGACTATAGTTGAAGAAGTAATGGCCCCTAAACTATGTTCTGGGATGAAAGTTACAGCTTCAGTGAAATCCGTTTGCAAATCGGAGTGATAGATTAGAATCTAGAGCCAACGGTAAGTTTTCTATGTTAAACCATTACACCATTGAAAAACTGGTTACGTTTGCAATCGAAAGAAAAATGACTATAGTTGAAGAAGTAATGGCCCCTAAACTATGTTCTGGGATGAAAATTACAGCTTCAGTGAAATCCGTTTGCAAATCGGAGTGACAGATTAGAATCTAGAGCCAACGGTAAGTTTTCTATGTTAAACCATTACACCATTGAAAAACTGGTTACGTTTGCAATCGAAAGAACAATGACTATAGTTGAAGAAGTAATGGCCCCTAAACTATGTTCTGGGATGAAAGTTACAGCTTCAGTGAAATCCGTTTGCAAATCGGAGTGATAGATTAGAATCTAGAGCCAACGGTAAGTTTTCTATGTTAAACCATTACACCATTGAAAAACTGGTTACGTTTGCAATCGAAAGAAAAATGACTATAGTTGAAGAAGTAATGGCCCCTAAACTATGTTCTGGGATGAAAGTTACAGCTTCAGTGAAATCCGTTTGCAAATCGGAGTGACAGATTAGAATCTAGAGCCAACGGTAAGTTTTCTATGTTAAACCATTACACCATTGAAAAACTGGTTACGTTTGCAATCGAAAGAAAAATGACTATAGTTGAAGAAGTAATGGCCCCTAAACTATGTTCTGGGATGAAAGTTACAGCTTCAGTGAAATCCGTTTGCAAATCGGAGTGACAGATTAGAATCTAGAGCCAACGGTAAGTTTTCTATGTTAAACCATTACACCATTGAAAAACTGGTTACGTTTGAGAGTGAAAGAAAAATGACTATAGTTGAAGAAGTAATGGCCCCTAAACTATGTTCTGAGATGAAAGTTACAGCTTCAGTGAAATCCCTTTGCAAATCGGAGTGATAGATTAGAATCTAGAGCCAACGGTAAGTTTTCTATGTTAAACCATTACACCATTGAAAAACTGGTTACGTTTGCAATCGAAAGAAAAATGACTATAGTTGAAGAAGTAATGGCCCCTAAACTATGTTCTGGGATGAAAGTTACAGCTTCAGTGAAATCCGTTTGCAAATCGGAGTGACAGATTAGAATCTAGAGCCAACGGTAAGTTTTCTATGTTAAACCATTACACCATTGAAAAACTGGTTACGTTTGCAATCGAAAGAAAAATGACTATAGTTGGAGAAGTAATGGCCCCTAAACTATGTTCTGGGATGAAAGTTACAGCTTCAGTGAAATCCGTTTGCAAATCGGAGTGACAGATTAGAATCTAGAGCCAACGGTAAGTTTTCTATGTTAAACCAATACACCATTGAAAAACTGGTTACGTTTGCAATCGAAAGAAAAATGACTATAGTTGAAGAAGTAATGGCCCCTAAACTATGTTCTGGGATGAAAGTTACAGCTTCAGTGAAATCCGTTTGCAAATCGGAGTGATAGATTAGAATCTAGAGCCAACGGTAAGTTTTCTATGTTAAACCATTACACCATTGAAAAACTGGTTACGTTTGCAATCGAAAGAAAAATGACTATAGTTGAAGAAGTAATGGCCCCTAAACTATGTTCTGGGATGAAAGTTACAGCTTCAGTGAAATCCGTTTGCAAATCGGAGTGATAGATTAGAATCTAGAGCCAACGGTAAGTTTTCTATGTTAAACCATTACACCATTGAAAAACTGGTTACGTTTGCAAGTGAAAGAAAAATGACTATAGTTGAAGAAGTAATGGCCCCTAAACTATGTTCTGGGATGAAAGTTACAGCTTCAGTGAAATCCGTTTGCAAATCGGAGTGACAGATTAGAATCTAGAGCCAACGGTAAGTTTTCTATGTTAAACCAATACACCATTGAAAAACTGGTTACGTTTGCAATCGAAAGAAAAATGACTATAGTTGAAGAAGTAATGGCCCCTAAACTATGTTCTGGGATGAAAGTTACAGCTTCAGTGAAATCCGTTTGCAAATCGGAGTGATAGATTAGAATCTAGAGCCAACGGTAAGTTTTCTATGTTAAACCATTACACCATTGAAAAACTGGTTACGTTTGCAATCGAAAGAAAAATGACTATAGTTGAAGAAGTAATGGCCCCTAAACTATGTTCTGGGATGAAAGTTACAGCTTCAGTGAAATCCGTTTGCAAATCGGAGTGATAGATTAGAATCTAGAGCCAACGGTAAGTTTTCTATGTTAAACCATTACACCATTGAAAAACTGGTTACGTTTGCAAGTGAAAGAAAAATGACTATAGTTGAAGAAGTAATGGCCCCTAAACTATGTTCTGGGATGAAAGTTACAGCTTCAGTGAAATCCCTTTGCAAATCGGAGTGATAGATTAGAATCTAGAGCCAACGGTAAGTTTTCTATGTTAAACCATTACACCATTGAAAAACTGGTTACGTTTGCAATCGAAAGAAAAATGACTATAGTTGAAGAAGTAATGGCCCCTAAACTATGTTCTGGGATGAAAGTTACAGCTTCAGTGAAATCCGTTTGCAAATCGGAGTGACAGATTAGAATCTAGAGCCAACGGTAAGTTTTCTATGTTAAACCATTACACCATTGAAAAACTGGTTACGTTTGCAATCGAAAGAAAAATGACTATAGTTGGAGAAGTAATGGCCCCTAAACTATGTTCTGGGATGAAAGTTACAGCTTCAGTGAAATCCGTTTGCAAATCGGAGTGACAGATTAGAATCTAGAGCCAACGGTAAGTTTTCTATGTTAAACCAATACACCATTGAAAAACTGGTTACGTTTGCAATCGAAAGAAAAATGACTATAGTTGAAGAAGTAATGGCCCCTAAACTATGTTCTGGGATGAAAGTTACAGCTTCAGTGAAATCCGTTTGCAAATCGGAGTGATAGATTAGAATCTAGAGCCAACGGTAAGTTTTCTATGTTAAACCATTACACCATTGAAAAACTGGTTACGTTTGCAATCGAAAGAAAAATGACTATAGTTGAAGAAGTAATGGCCCCTAAACTATGTTCTGGGATGAAAGTTACAGCTTCAGTGAAATCCGTTTGCAAATCGGAGTGATAGATTAGAATCTAGAGCCAACGGTAAGTTTTCTATGTTAAACCATTACACCACTGAAAAACTGGTTACGTTTGCAATCGAAAGAAAAATGACTATAGTTGAAGAAGTAATGGCCCCTAAACTATGTTCTGGGATGAAAATTACAGCTTCAGTGAAATCCGTTTGCAAATCGGAGTGACAGATTAGAATCTAGAGCCAACGGTAAGTTTTCTATGTTAAACCATTACACCATTGAAAAACTGGTTACGTTTGCAATCGAAAGAACAATGACTATAGTTGAAGAAGTAATGGCCCCTAAACTATGTTCTGGGATGAAAGTTACAGCTTCAGTGAAATCCGTTTGCAAATCGGAGTGATAGATTAGAATTTAGAGACAACGGTAAGTTTTCTATGTTAAACCATTACACCATTGAAAAACTGGTTACGTTTGCAATCGAAAGAAAAATGACTATAGTTGAAGAAGTAATGGCCCCTAAACTATGTTCTGGGATGAAAGTTACAGCTTCAGTGAAATCCGTTTGCAAATCGGAGTGATAGATTAGAATCTAGAGCCAACGGTAAGTTTTCTATGTTAAACCATTACACCATTGAAAAACTGGTTACGTTTGCAATCGAAAGAAAAATGACTATAGTTGAAGAAGTAATGGCCCCTAAACTATGTTCTGGGATGAAAGTTACAGCTTCAGTGAAATCCGTTTGCAAATCGGAGTGATAGATTAGAATCTAGAGCCAACGGTAAGTTTTCTATGTTAAACCATTACACCATTGAAAAACTGGTTACGTTTGCAATCGAAAGAAAAATGACTATAGTTGAAGAAGTAATGGCCCCTAAACTATGTTCTGGGATGAAAGTTACAGCTTCAGTGAAATCCGTTTGCAAATCGGAGTGACAGATTAGAATCTAGAGCCAACGGTAAGTTTTCTATGTTAAACCATTACACCATTGAAAAACTGGTTACGTTTGCAATCGAAAGAAAAATGACTATAGTTGGAGAAGTAATGGCCCCTAAACTATGTTCTGGGATGAAAGTTACAGCTTCAGTGAAATCCATTTGCAAATCGGAGTGACATATTAGAATCTAGAGCCAACGGTAAGTTTTCTATGTTAAACCAATACACCATTGAAAAACTGGTTACGTTTGCAATCGAAAGAAAAATGACTATAGTTGAAGAAGTAATGGCCCCTAAACTATGTTCTGGGATGAAAGTTACAGCTTCAGTGAAATCCGTTTGCAAATCGGAGTGATAGATTAGAATCTAGAGCCAACGGTAAGTTTTCTATGTTAAACCATTACACCATTGAAAAACTGGTTACGTTTGCAATTGAAAGAAAAATGACTATAGTTGAAGAAGTAATGGCCCCTAAACTATGTTCTGGGATGAAAGTTACAGCTTCAGTGAAATCCGTTTGCAAATCGGAGTGATAGATTAGAATCTAGAGCCAACGGTAAGTTTTCTATGTTAAACCATTACACCATTGAAAAACTGGTTACGTTTGCAATCGAAAGAAAAATGACTATAGTTGAAGAAGTAATGGCCCCTAAACTATGTTCTGGGATGAAAGTTACAGCTTCAGTGAAATCCGTTTGCAAATCGGAGTGACAGATTAGAATCTAGAGCCAACGGTAAGTTTTCTATGTTAAACCATTACACCATTGAAAAACTGGTTACGTTTGCAATCGAAAGAAAAATGACTATAGTTGGAGAAGTAATGGCCCCTAAACTATGTTCTGGGATGAAAGTTACAGCTTCAGTGAAATCCGTTTGCAAATCGGAGTGACAGATTAGAATCTAGAGCCAACGGTAAGTTTTCTATGTTAAACCATTACACCATTGAAAAACTGGTTACGTTTGCAATCGAAAGAAATATGACTATAGTTGAAGAAGTAATGGCCCCTAAACTATGTTCTGGGATGAAAGTTACAGCTTCAGTGAAATCCGTTTGCAAATCGGAGTGACAGATTAGAATCTAGAGCCAACGGTAAGTTTTCTATGTTAAACCATTACACCATTGAAAAACTGGTTACGTTTGCAATCGAAAGAAAAATGACTATAGTTGAAGAAGTAATGGCCCCTAAACTATGTTCTGGGATGAAAGTTACAGCTTCAGTGAAATCCGTTTGCAAATCGGAGTGACAGATTAGAATCTAGAGCCAACGGTAAGTTTTCTATGTTAAACCATTACACCATTGAAAAACTGGTTACGTTTGCAATCGAAAGAAAAATGACTATAGTTGAAGAAGTAATGGCCCCTAAACTATGTTCTGGGATGAAAGTTACAGCTTCAGTGAAATCCGTTTGCAAATCGGAGTGACAGATTAGAATCTAGAGCCAACGGTAAGTTTTCTATGTTAAACCATTACACCATTGAAAAACTGGTTACGTTTGCAAGTGAAAGAAAAATGACTATAGTTGAAGAAGTAATGGCCCCTAAACTATGTTCTGGGATGAAAGTTACAGCTTCAGTGAAATCCCTTTGCAAATCGGAGTGATAGATTAGAATCTAGAGGCAACGGTAAGTTTTCTATGTTAAACCATTACACCATTGAAAAACTGGTTACGTTTGCAATCGAAAGAAAAATGACTATAGTTGAAGAAGTAATGGCCCCTAAACTATGTTCTGGGATGAAAGTTACAGCTTCAGTGAAATCCGTTTGCAAATCGGAGTGATAGATTAGAATCTAGAGCCAACGGTAAGTTTTCTATGTTAAACCATTACACCATTGAAAAACTGGTTACGTTTGCAATCGAAAGAAAAATGACTATAGTTGAAGAAGTAATGGCCCCTAAACTATGTTCTGGGATGAAAATTACAGCTTCAGTGAAATCCGTTTGCAAATCGGAGTGACAGATTAGAATCTAGAGCCAACGGTAAGTTTTCTATGTTAAACCAATACACCATTGAAAAACTGGTTACGTTTGCAATCGAAAGAAAAATGACTATAGTTGAAGAAGTAATGGCCCCTAAACTATGTTCTGGGATGAAAGTTACAGCTTCAGTGAAATCCGTTTGCAAATCGGAGTGATAGATTAGAATCTAGAGCCAACGGTAAGTTTTCTATGTTAAACCATTACACCATTGAAAAACTGGTTACGTTTGCAATCGAAAGAAAAATGACTATAGTTGAAGAAGTAATGGCCCCTAAACTATGTTCTGGGATGAAAGTTACAGCTTCAGTGAAATCCGTTTGCAAATCGGAGTGATAGATTAGAATCTAGAGCCAACGGTAAGTTTTCTATGTTAAACCATTACACCATTGAAAAACTGGTTACGTTTGCAAGTGAAAGAAAAATGACTATAGTTGAAGAAGTAATGGCCCCTAAACTATGTTCTGGGATGAAAGTTACAGCTTCAGTGAAATCCGTTTGCAAATCGGAGTGACAGATTAGAATCTAGAGCCAACGGTAAGTTTTCTATGTTAAACCAATACACCATTGAAAAACTGGTTACGTTTGCAATCGAAAGAAAAATGACTATAGTTGAAGAAGTAATGGCCCCTAAACTATGTTCTGGGATGAAAGTTACAGCTTCAGTGAAATCCGTTTGCAAATCGGAGTGATAGATTAGAATCTAGAGCCAACGGTAAGTTTTCTATGTTAAACCATTACACCATTGAAAAACTGGTTACGTTTGCAATCGAAAGAAAAATGACTATAGTTGAAGAAGTAATGGCCCCTAAACTATGTTCTGGGATGAAAGTTACAGCTTCAGTGAAATCCGTTTGCAAATCGGAGTGATAGATTAGAATCTAGAGCCAACGGTAAGTTTTCTATGTTAAACCATTACACCATTGAAAAACTGGTTACGTTTGCAAGTGAAAGAAAAATGACTATAGTTGAAGAAGTAATGGCCCCTAAACTATGTTCTGGGATGAAAGTTACAGCTTCAGTGAAATCCCTTTGCAAATCGGAGTGATAGATTAGAATCTAGAGCCAACGGTAAGTTTTCTATGTTAAACCATTACACCATTGAAAAACTGGTTACGTTTGCAATCGAAAGAAAAATGACTATAGTTGAAGAAGTAATGGCCCCTAAACTATGTTCTGAGATGAAAGTTACAGCTTCAGTGAAATCCGTTTGCAAATCGGAGTGACAGATTAGAATCTAGAGCCAACGGTAAGTTTTCTATGTTAAACCATTACACCATTGAAAAACTGGTTACGTTTGCAATCGAAAGAAAAATGACTATAGTTGGAGAAGTAATGGCCCCTAAACTATGTTCTGGGATGAAAGTTACAGCTTCAGTGAAATCCGTTTGCAAATCGGAGTTACAGATTAGAATCTAGAGCCAACGGTAAGTTTTCTATGTTAAACCAATACACCATTGAAAAACTGGTTACGTTTGCAATCGAAAGAAAAATGACTATAGTTGAAGAAGTAATGGCCCCTAAACTATGTTCTGGGATGAAAGTTACAGCTTCAGTGAAATCCGTTTGCAAATCGGAGTGATAGATTAGAATCTAGAGCCAACGGTAAGTTTTCTATGTTAAACCATTACACCATTGAAAAACTGGTTACGTTTGCAATCGAAAGAAAAATGACTATAGTTGAAGAAGTAATGGCCCCTAAACTATGTTCTGGGATGAAAGTTACAGCTTCAGTGAAATCCGTTTGCAAATCGGAGTGATAGATTAGAATCTAGAGCCAACGGTAAGTTTTCTATGTTAAACCATTACACCATTGAAAAACTGGTTACGTTTGCAATCGAAAGAAAAATGACTATAGTTGAAGAAGTAATGGCCCCTAAACTATGTTCTGGGATGAAAATTACAGCTTCAGTGAAATCCGTTTGCAAATCGGAGTGACAGATTAGAATCTAGAGCCAACGGTAAGTTTTCTATGTTAAACCATTACACCATTGAAAAACTGGTTACGTTTGCAATCGAAAGAACAATGACTATAGTTGAAGAAGTAATGGCCCCTAAACTATGTTCTGGGATGAAAGTTACAGCTTCAGTGAAATCCGTTTGCAAATCGGAGTGATAGATTAGAATCTAGAGCCAACGGTAAGTTTTCTATGTTAAACCATTACACCATTGAAAAACTGGTTACGTTTGCAATCGAAAGAAAAATGACTATAGTTGAAGAAGTAATGGCCCCTAAACTATGTTCTGGGATGAAAGTTACAGCTTCAGTGAAATCCGTTTGCAAATCGGAGTGATAGATTAGAATCTAGAGCCAACGGCAAGTTTTCTATGTTAAACCATTACACCATTGAAAAACTGGTTACGTTTGCAATCGAAAGAAAAATGACTATAGTTGAAGAAGTAATGGCCCCTAAACTATGTTCTGGGATGAAAGTTACAGCTTCAGTGAAATCCGTTTGCAAATCGGAGTGATAGATTAGAATCTAGAGCCAACGGTAAGTTTTCTATGTTAAACCATTACACCATTGAAAAACTGGTTACGTTTGCAATCGAAAGAAAAATGACTATAGTTGGAGAAGTAATGGCCCCTAAACTATGTTCTGGGATGAAAGTTACAGCTTCAGTGAAATCCGTTTGCAAATCGGAGTGATAGATTAGAATCTAGAGCCAACGGTAAGTTTTCTATGTTAAACCATTACACCATTGAAAAACTGGTTACGTTTGCAAGTGAAAGAAAAATGACTATAGTTGAAGAAGTAATGGCCCCTAAACTATGTTCTGGGATGAAAGTTACAGCTTCAGTGAAATCCGTTTGCAAATCGGAGTGACAGATTAGAATCTAGAGCCAACGGTAAGTTTTCTATGTTAAACCAATACACCATTGAAAAACTGGTTACGTTTGCAATCGAAAGAAAAATGACTATAGTTGAAGAAGTAATGGCCCCTAAACTATGTTCTGGGATGAAAGTTACAGCTTCAGTGAAATCCGTTTGCAAATCGGAGTGATAGATTAGAATCTAGAGCCAACGGTAAGTTTTCTATGTTAAACCATTACACCATTGAAAAACTGGTTACGTTTGCAATCGAAAGAAAAATGACTATAGTTGAAGAAGTAATGGCCCCTAAACTATGTTCTGGGATGAAAGTTACAGCTTCAGTGAAATCCGTTTGCAAATCGGAGTGATAGATTAGAATCTAGAGCCAACGGTAAGTTTTCTATGTTAAACCATTACACCATTGAAAAACTGGTTACGTTTGCAAGTGAAAGAAAAATGACTATAGTTGAAGAAGTAATGGCCCCTAAACTATGTTCTGGGATGAAAGTTACAGCTTCAGTGAAATCCCTTTGCAAATCGGAGTGATAGATTAGAATCTAGAGCCAACGGTAAGTTTTCTATGTTAAACCATTACACCATTGAAAAACTGGTTACGTTTGCAATCGAAAGAAAAATGACTATAGTTGAAGAAGTAATGGCCCCTAAACTATGTTCTGGGATGAAAGTTACAGCTTCAGTGAAATCCGTTTGCAAATCGGAGTGATAGATTAGAATCTAGAGCCAACGGTAAGTTTTCTATGTTAAACCATTACACCATTGAAAAACTGGTTACGTTTGCAATCGAAAGAAAAATGACTATAGTTGAAGAAGTAATGGCCCCTAAACTATGTTCTGGGATGAAAGTTACAGCTTCAGTGAAATCCGTTTGCAAATCGGAGTGATAGATTAGAATCTAGAGCCAACGGTAAGTTTTCTATGTTAAACCATTACACCATTGAAAAACTGGTTACGTTTGCAATCGAAAGAAAAATGACTATAGTTGAAGAAGTAATGGCCCCTAAACTATGTTCTGGGATGAAAGTTACAGCTTCAGTGAAATCCGTTTGCAAATCGGAGTGATAGATTAGAATCTAGAGCCAACGGTAAGTTTTCTATGTTAAACCATTACACCATTGAAAAACTGGTTACGTTTGCAATCGAAAGAAAAATGACTATAGTTGAAGAAGTAATGGCCCCTAAACTATGTTCTGGGATGAAAATTACAGCTTCAGTGAAATCCGTTTGCAAATCGGAGTGACAGATTAGAATCTAGAGCCAACGGTAAGTTTTCTATGTTAAACCATTACACCATTGAAAAACTGGTTACGTTTGCAATCGAAAGAACAATGACTATAGTTGAAGAAGTAATGGCCCCTAAACTATGTTCTGGGATGAAAGTTACAGCTTCAGTGAAATCCGTTTGCAAATCGGAGTGATAGATTAAAATCTAGAGCCAACGGTAAGTTTTCTATGTTAAACCATTACACCAATGAAAAACTGGTTACGTTTGCAATCGAAAGAAAAATGACTATAGTTGAAGAAGTAATGGCCCCTAAACTATGTTCTGGGATGAAAGTTACAGCTTCAGTGAAATCCGTTTGCAAATCGGAGTGATAGATTAGAATCTAGAGCCAACGGTAAGTTTTCTATGTTAAACCATTACACCATTGAAAAACTGGTTACGTTTGCAATCGAAAGAAAAATGACTATAGTTGAAGAAGTAATGGCCCCTAAACTATGTTCTGGGATGAAAGTTACAGCTTCAGTGAAATCCGTTTGCAAATCGGAGTGATAGATTAGAATCTAGAGCCAACGGTAAGTTTTCTATGTTAAACCATTACACCATTGAAAAACTGGTTACGTTTGCAATCGAAAGAAAAATGACTATAGTTGAAGAAGTAATGGCCCCTAAACTATGTTCTGGGATGAAAGTTACAGCTTCAGTGAAATCCGTTTGCAAATCGGAGTGATAGATTAGAATCTAGAGCCAACGGTAAGTTTTCTATGTTAAACCATTACACCATTGAAAAACTGGTTACGTTTGCAAGTGAAAGAAAAATGACTATAGTTGAAGAAGTAATGGCCCCTAAACTATGTTCTGGGATGAAAGTTACAGCTTCAGTGAAATCCGTTTGCAAATCGGAGTGACAGATTAGAATCTAGAGCCAACGGTAAGTTTTCTATGTTAAACCAATATACCATTGAAAAACTGGTTACGTTTGCAATCGAAAGAAAAATGACTATAGTTGAAGAAGTAATGGCCCCTAAACTATGTTCTGGGATGAAAGTTACAGCTTCAGTGAAATCCGTTTGCAAATCGGAGTGATAGATTAGAATCTAGAGCCAACGGTAAGTTTTCTATGTTAAACCATTACACCATTGAAAAACTGGTTACGTTTGCAATCGAAAGAAAAATGACTATAGTTGAAGAAGTAATGGCCCCTAAACTATGTTCTGGGATGAAAGTTACAGCTTCAGTGAAATCCGTTTGCAAATCGGAGTGATAGATTAGAATCTAGAGCCAACGGTAAGTTTTCTATGTTAAACCATTACACCATTGAAAAACTGGTTACGTTTGCAAGTGAAAGAAAAATGACTATAGTTGAAGAAGTAATGGCCCCTAAACTATGTTCTGGGATGAAAGTTACAGCTTCAGTGAAATCCCTTTGCAAATCGGAGTGATAGATTAGAACCTAGAGCCAACGGTAAGTTTTCTATGTTAAACCATTACACCATTGAAAAACTGGTTACGTTTGCAATCGAAAGAAAAATGACTATAGTTGAAGAAGTAATGGCCCCTAAACTATGTTCTGGGATGAAAGTTACAGCTTCAGTGAAATCCGTTTGCAAATCGGAGTGACAGATTAGAATCTAGAGCCAACGGTAAGTTTTCTATGTTAAACCATTACACCATTGAAAAACTGGTTACGTTTGCAATCGAAAGAAAAATGACTATAGTTGAAGAAGTAATGGCCCCTAAACTATGTTCTGGGATGAAAGTTACAGCTTCAGTGAAATCCGTTTGCAAATCGGAGTGATAGATTAGAATCTAGAGCCAACGGTAAGTTTTCTATGTTAAACCATTACACCATTGGAAAACTGGTTACGTTTGCAATCGAAAGAAAAATGACTATAGTTGAAGAAGTAATGGCCCCTAAACTATGTTCTGGGATGAAAATTACAGCTTCAGTGAAATCCGTTTGCAAATCGGAGTGACAGATTAGAATCTAGAGCCAACGGTAAGTTTTCTATGTTAAACCATTACACCATTGAAAAACTGGTTACGTTTGCAATCGAAAAAACAATGACTATAGTTGAAGAAGTAATGGCCCCTAAACTATGTTCTGGGATGAAAGTTACAGCTTCAGTGAAATCCGTTTGCAAATCGGAGTGATAGATTAGAATCTAGAGCCAACGGTAAGTTTTCTATGTTAAACCATTACACCATTGAAAAACTGGTTACGTTTGCAATCGAAAGAAAAATGACTATAGTTGAAGAAGTAATGGCCCCTAAACTATGTTCTGGGATGAAAGTTACAGCTTCAGTGAAATCCGTTTGCAAATCGGAGTGATAGATTAGAATCTAGAGCCAACGGTAAGTTTTCTATGTTAAACCATTACACCACTGAAAAACTGGTTACGTTTGCAATCGAAAGAAAAATGACTATAGTTGAAGAAGTAATGGCCCCTAAACTATGTTCTGGGATGAAAGTTACAGCTTCAGTGAAATCCGTTTGCAAATCGGAGTGATAGATTAGAATCTAGAGCCAACGGTAAGTTTTCTATGTTAAACCATTACACCATTGAAAAACTGGTTACGTTTGCAATCGAAAGAAAAATGACTATAGTTGGAGAAGTAATGGCCCCTAAACTATGTTCTGAGATGAAAGTTACAGCTTCAGTGAAATCCGTTTGCAAATCGGAGTGACAGATTAGAATCTAGAGCCAACGGTAAGTTTTCTATGTTAAACCATTACACCATTGAAAAACTGGTTACGTTTGCAATCGAAAGAAAAATGACTATAGTTGGAGAAGTAATGGCCCCTAAACTATGTTCTGGGATGAAAGTTACAGCTTCAGTGAAATCCGTTTGCAAATCGGAGTTACAGATTAGAATCTAGAGCCAACGGTAAGTTTTCTATGTTAAACCAATACACCATTGAAAAACTGGTTACGTTTGCAATCGAAAGAAAAATGACTATAGTTGAAGAAGTAATGGCCCCTAAACTATGTTCTGGGATGAAAGTTACAGCTTCAGTGAAATCCGTTTGCAAATCGGAGTGATAGATTAGAATCTAGAGCCAACGGTAAGTTTTCTATGTTAAACCATTACACCATTGAAAAACTGGTTACGTTTGCAATCGAAAGAAAAATGACTATAGTTGAAGAAGTAATGGCCCCTAAACTATGTTCTGGGATGAAAGTTACAGCTTCAGTGAAATCCGTTTGCAAATCGGAGTGATAGATTAGAATCTAGAGCCAACGGTAAGTTTTCTATGTTAAACCATTACACCATTGAAAAACTGGTTACGTTTGCAATCGAAAGAAAAATGACTATAGTTGAAGAAGTAATGGCCCCTAAACTATGTTCTGGGATGAAAATTACAGCTTCAGTGAAATCCGTTTGCAAATCGGAGTGACAGATTAGAATCTAGAGCCAACGGTAAGTTTTCTATGTTAAACCATTACACCATTGAAAAACTGGTTACGTTTGCAATCGAAAGAACAATGACTATAGTTGAAGAAGTAATGGCCCCTAAACTATGTTCTGGGATGAAAGTTACAGCTTCAGTGAAATCCGTTTGCAAATCGGAGTGATAGATTAGAATCTAGAGCCAACGGTAAGTTTTCTATGTTAAACCATTACACCATTGAAAAACTGGTTACGTTTGCAATCGAAAGAAAAATGACTATAGTTGAAGAAGTAATGGCCCCTAAACTATGTTCTGGGATGAAAGTTACAGCTTCAGTGAAATCCGTTTGCAAATCGGAGTGATAGATTAGAATCTAGAGCCAACGGCAAGTTTTCTATGTTAAACCATTACACCATTGAAAAACTGGTTACGTTTGCAATCGAAAGAAAAATGACTATAGTTGAAGAAGTAATGGCCCCTAAACTATGTTCTGGGATGAAAGTTACAGCTTCAGTGAAATCCGTTTGCAAATCGGAGTGATAGATTAGAATCTAGAGCCAACGGTAAGTTTTCTATGTTAAACCATTACACCATTGAAAAACTGGTTACGTTTGCAATCGAAAGAAAAATGACTATAGTTGGAGAAGTAATGGCCCCTAAACTATGTTCTGGGATGAAAGTTACAGCTTCAGTGAAATCCGTTTGCAAATCGGAGTGATAGATTAGAATCTAGAGCCAACGGTAAGTTTTCTATGTTAAACCATTACACCATTGAAAAACTGGTTACGTTTGCAAGTGAAAGAAAAATGACTATAGTTGAAGAAGTAATGGCCCCTAAACTATGTTCTGGGATGAAAGTTACAGCTTCAGTGAAATCCGTTTGCAAATCGGAGTGACAGATTAGAATCTAGAGCCAACGGTAAGTTTTCTATGTTAAACCAATACACCATTGAAAAACTGGTTACGTTTGCAATCGAAAGAAAAATGACTATAGTTGAAGAAGTAATGGCCCCTAAACTATGTTCTGGGATGAAAGTTACAGCTTCAGTGAAATCCGTTTGCAAATCGGAGTGATAGATTAGAATCTAGAGCCAACGGTAAGTTTTCTATGTTAAACCAGTAACAATAGTATTTTTATTGGAATTTTCAAATTTTAACAGTGAGTGCAAAAACAAGTAGATAGGCATATCATAAATCAAATGCAGATCAATTGCAGTAAAATTGAAATTAAGCATTGATGTAGATTACTTACATTTGTTTTTTTGAGCAGGTGTTTCTAGTTGTTTTTAAGAGGACTTATCTTTATTGATACAAAATATAATATGAAAATATGAACATAAATCTTTATAACCTTCATAAGAAAAAAGAAGAGAATAGTTAAGGAGGAGTAATAAAGTATTGAGTTATTAAAGTTTTACTTTGAAGAGGATAGTGGAGGTATCTAATTGTTGGGAAAATACGCGTAAAACCGGTTTAGAACGCGTATTTGATGTGTAGCTGCTTGTAGTGATTGTACATTATACGTAATGAGCATTGTCAAAGAGCGCGTGTATGCGTATAATGCGTTCTGAACAATTCTTCATATTCTTATGTTGAGTTATGTTTAATTTTTCCAACTATCATTGAGTACTATCATTGTGTGTTATTTTAGTATTAATTTATGCAAAGTTATTTTAGTTATTTTAAATTGTATACTATGGGTTTCTGATTCTCTGTGGGGTCTTGTTAATCAAAAAATTGTTAAATTATTGTTAAATGTGGTATACTGCAATTGTGTTGGAGTTAGTAATGTTTGGTTATAATGACTGACATATCTGACTACTTGGGTTGGGGTCAATTGGTTAGTCTAAATGCCAAATATCCATTTGACATGTAGAAATCAGGGAAATGATTATGAGGGGGAAGTAGCTCCTACTCAAGGTGTGCATGGCAAGATGGTGGAAGTAGATTTTGTGATTAGTAGGTCTCTCTCAACCTGGGAAATGAGGGACTAACCCTCCACATAGATCCCAGGGAGTAAGACCCGTGTATAGGTTTACCATATTGCCTCAGGTTGCACACCAGGAATAGGCAATGCATGGGGGTGACTTCCTATGTCGTATGGTTGGTTGGTTGGGATTCCAAATATTGTGTTGATGTACAATACTGATTACTAACTACATAAACCTAAACCTAAACCTAACCTATTCTATTCAACTACTCTACTATGCACACTGTCATGACCAGATAACTTAGAGCTTTAGAAGGAAAATAGAGATATAGGATGAACCAAATGGGATGGATGTGCTGGTAAGATCATACGAGTAACATACACACTTATCCTGATGCCACATAAGGAAGAGAAGTGAGATTGTTTAAAAATCTGATAGTTTGGAACTCAAATAAACTGTTGGCCAGAGAGCGGCTTTCTTAAGAAAGGAATTTACATTTCCACACCTGATGGACCAGGCCTTTTCGGCCAAAAGATTGGACTCTACTCTTCTGAGGATTTCCTCTAAAGTTGGTATGTAGGGGGATTTCCAGTATAGAGCTAACAATCCTCTCACCACTATAAATACATGAGTGATGATCATTCTTTCCTGAGGGGGAAGAGAATGAGCACCCAAATTTAACACCGCTAAGCCTGGGGGGATAGTTTGTAAAGACATTGGGAGTTGTTGGAGAAAGGTCCCAATATCTTTCCACATGTTCTGGAGCTTGGGGCACTCCCAAAGGATATGTTCCATGGTACCCGCCAGGTTGCAGCCCCTCCAACATAGGGGGGATGTATGGGTATCAAATTTGCTTATCTTTTCGGGGGTTAGATACCACCGCCAAATGCTTTTAAGTAAACTCTCATGGTGTCCCACACAGTGAGAAACCTTTTTGAGTGCTTTGACGGCCATCTCCCATTCCTCCACACCCACTTCAGCTTCATCTCCCAGCCAGTCCTGCCACCTGGTTAGTTGCCATTTGGGGAAAGTTTCTTTTAGGTCTAGTAAAGTTCTATAAAATATTGAGGTTCCTTTTAAATGAGTGTTTTCTAATTGAATGAGTTTTATAATTTTGGGTTCTAAGGTGATGGGGGTATAAGGATGTTTATTAAAAAATCTAGCTACTCTATCATAGGTGGGTTTCTCTGTTGATGGGATTCCATATGTTTCTGTTAAGTCTTCAAGGGATCTTATTCCGGAATCTCCCAACAGATCTTCTATGGATTTTAATCCATGGTCAGTCCAGGTCTCCAAATTCAAGTTCTTTATAGCTGCATGCAAAGTGTCTAGGGAAGTTGGTACTGTCACTGCCATCGTCTCGTTTTTGCTCAAGTTAGTTAGTTCTTTCCATAGTCTAAGAGAGTTGGCAGTGACAGGGTTCTGGATATGTTGTTGGATTTTCCAGGTCAATCTGGATTCTAGAAACTCTCTAAATGATTTTAGTGGTAGTTGCTCTTCCTCAATAACAACCCATTGTTTTGTGGAATCTTTTATCCAGATTGACCTGGATTGGTCCAGAACTGTGGCCTTGTAATAAAGTTCCACATTTGGTGCACCTAGACCCATATTGGAGATGTGTGATGTTAATATTTTATTGGAGAACCTGGCCTTTCTGTTTCTTAGAAAATATCGATTTAATTGTTTTTGTAATTCTGTGAAGAATTTTTGGGGAACTCTTATTGGGAGATTCCGGAACAGGTAGAGGAGTTGGGGAAGGATCATCATTTTAAATGCTGCAATTCTACCTAGCCATGAAAATTCTACTTTGGAAAGGGATTCTAACTTATCTTTAATTTTGGATAACCAAGGGCCGTAGTTTTCTCTATAAATCTGTGCAATGGTTGGGGTGAGTTGGATACCAAGATATTTAATGGATTTCTCGTTCCAGGTGTACTGGCAGGACTGCTTAAGAGTTTCTTTCATCTTAGCAGGTATGAAGCAAGGGAGAATGACCGTCTTTTGCTCATTGAGCTTGTAATATGATACTGTTGAGAACTCATCAAGTTCCTCTGTTGCATTTGGCAGTGATATCGAGGGTTTTTGGATAAATAGTATCACATCGTCTGCGTAGAGGCCTAATTTAGTGGAATAGTTACCAATCTTAATACCGTGGATATTGGGATTATTTCTAATTTTTTGTGCAAGGGGTTCCAATGTCAAATTAAAAATTAAGGGGGAGAGAGGACAACCCTGGCGGGTACCATTGGTGATGTTAAAAGGTGAGGAGACAGAGCCAGAAGAGGCAACACAAGCGGATGGGCAGGTATATAACGCTAGGATGGCACCATGGAGGAAGTCTGGTATTCCAAATTTGGAAAGAACTCTGGACATATATAGCCAGTTAACTCTGTCGAACGCCTTCTCCGCGTCTAAAGAGACGAGGAGGGTAGGCGTCCGACAGAGCCTGATCTGATGGAGTATGGCGAGGGCCTTTCTTGTGCCGTCGTTTGTTGACCTACCTCTAATAAAACCTACCTGGTCTGAATTAATAAGCTGGGGCATTAGGGGGGATAATCTGTTAGCAATAATTTTGGCATATATCTTTACGTCAGTGTTGAGGAGTGAAATAGGTCTATAGCTACTGGGGTCTGCAGGGTTTTTGTCTTCTTTAGGGATAGTGGATATGAAGGCGGTTAGAGATTCTTTGGGGAAACTACGTTGGGTGGCTATTTCGTTAAACATATTAGTTAGGGGCTTGGATAAGATACTGACAAATTTTTTATAATAATCGTTTATGTAACCATCTGGGCCTGGGGCTTTATCTCTTTTTAAGGTGTTAATGACATTTTCTACTTCAGCTTGGGAAAAGGGGGTAGAAAGATATTTCTTTTCAAAATCAGATAGTGAGGGGAGGTTTACTTTATCTAAATATTTATCAATTTTTTGTGGGGTTGGGGAGGGGATGTTGGGGTCTAATTCTAAATTATATAGGCCTTCATAATACTTGGCTAACGCTTCTACTATATCTTTAGGGTGATGCACTTCTGTTTTTGTTAGGGGATGTTTCATCTTCAAAATTCTTTGGGAAATTCTTTGGCCTTTGATCTTCCGGGCCATTGCTTTACCAGCTTTGTTTCCTCCATGGTACCAATCCTCTCTTAGTCTAGTCTGCCATTTATCATACTCATAGTACATACACTCTGCCAGCTCCTGTCTCCTCTCCTCCAGTTCCTTGGTCAGTCCTTTTTTATTTTTGCTGAATATCTCCACTTCCAATGATCTGATTTTGTTTAATAAAAGGTCTGTTTTTTCTCTTACTTTCTTTTTGTGTATAGCTCCTTGTTTCATGAGAACTCCTCTCATGAATGCCTTGTGTGCATTCCATAAGGAGACCCTGGAGGTTACACTAGCATCATTAAAGTGGAAATATTCCAGCAATTCGTTTTTTATAAGGGGAAAAATGTGTTCTGAGTTAATTAGAAATTTGTTTAGTTTCCAGTTGGTCTGTTTGGGGGAAGCGTCTTTTAAGTAGAATTTGACTGTGAGAGGGGAGTGATCGGACCAAATTCTTGAACCAATAGTAATGTCTGAGACCAGTGGTAGAGAGAATCTGTCGGTTAAACAATGGTCTATCCTAGTGAAGGACTGGTAGATTGGCGAATAAAAACTGTAACCCTTTTCCTTGGGGTGAATACACCTCCAAGTGTCAAATAATTCATTCTTGATTAGTGAGGGCAGGAGTATGGATTGGGCTCTTCTTGTTTGTGATGTTGAGTCTAATAGGGGGTCGACTACTGCATTCATGTCTCCTACTATAAATAAATTACCTTTTTGGAATTTTTGTATTTTTTGGAATGTTTTATTAAGAAATTTAACTTGATGGTGATTGGGGGCATAAATATTGGCAAACGTAAAATTTTGGGAGTTAATAGTCCCAGCAATCATCACCAATCTACCGTCCTCACTACAATGTGACCTCTCCACCACCAGTCCCAGAGTATCCCTGATTGCGATACAAACTCCCGCTTTCCTTTTGTCTCTGAATGTTGAGTGGAAAACCGTAGAATAGTTGTGGATTTTTAATCTAGATGCAGATATTTTTGATAAATGAGTTTCTTGTAGACAAATAATGTCTGGTTTTTGTTCTTTGGTTAGTTTATTTAGTAAATATCTTTTCCTATAAGAGTTTAACCCTCTGACATTCAGAGACAAAAGTTGGCAATCACTCATGATACCTCGTATTATGCTGTAAAATACCTATGAAGCAAACGTCCCCTTTATCAAACAGATAAAATAGAAAAAGCAGAAAACATGAGTTGTTATCATAAAACCTTATCTTACCAGAACGTCCGTATATCTCGGCTCTGAGGAAAAAGAGTTTAGTTAGTGGACATGACAGTGTGCAAACCTTAATACTAATAAAAAATAATAAAGGAAACAGAAGAGAAGTCAGGGTAAGGCCGAGGTGGGCACGCAGAGGCATCCGGTTCTACCCGTGCGTACCCCCCTTAAATTGACCCAACCCTGTGTCTCTACTCCTTAAAGAGGGGTAGAGAAAGGATAAGAAATAACTATAACAATAAACTTAATAGGAAGTACAGAAAAAGAACAGGAAGTCTAAACTTCCAAAAAACAGTCAATGACCTTACGGTCAGTGTCCACCGGTGTGGACGTCCAGTGTGACTGACCACCTACAGGAAAGGAATTCCTAAGGGGGTAAGTCTAGTTGGGGGAAAGTTCCGTGGGGGATCACCCATAGTTCAGGTGGTACCCGTGGCTTCCCCAGCTTTGAGTTGTTCTTCTACGTTCAAAGGTGGGGTGGTGTCCATCGATGTTGGGAGTTGTCTCGGCTTGGGAGAGATAGGAGGGCGGAATGATCTGTCTCTGACTGGATCTCTTGGGATGAAAACAGGGATCTCCCACTTGGCCAGCAAATCAAGGCCTTCATCAGGGGTTTTAACAATGTGTGTGGTACCATGGTCAAAAATTATCAGTTTGGGGGGGAACCCCCAATTGTAAGGAATCTTTCTGTACCTCAGTGTAGTTGTCACCTGTGAGAAGTCTCTTCTGGTTTTCAATGTAGCCTGAGATAGATCCTGGAACAGGGAAAGGTCTTTGTACTCTCCTGGAAGTTTCTTTCCCTCTCTTGTTGCCGCCAGTAACTTCTCCTTGACATGAAAGAAATGGATCCTTGTTATGACGTCTCTTGGTAGGTTCTTTCCTAGATGGGCCGGTTTGGGAAGTCTGTGGGCCCTATCCACTGTGAGCTCACTTTGATTGAGGTCAGGAAGTGTGGCGTGTAGGATGTCTGCTACATAAGCATTCAGCTGGTCATTGGCGACAGTTTCAGGGACCCCTCTTATTTTTATGTTATTCCTCCTGTTTCTGTCTTCCCCATCTGCTATCTTTTCCTTCATCCACTTGTTCTCATCCGCTAGTTGTTTATGTGCATCCACCAGGACATTATAATTTTTGGACATTTCAATCACCTTATTTTCCAGTAGGCAGATCCTCTGGTCTGTGTCAGCAGCGAATACCTCAACATTGCCTGCGAGTGCGTTTAGGTCTGCTCTGGTGCCTGTAATATTGTCACTTAGCATCTGGCTGAAGGAGAGCATAAAGTTTTTGAAGAATTGCTGTGACATAGGTTCTTCAGATGCAGGGAATGCGGCCAGTGTGCTAAATATGTTTTCTGGTGGGTGACGTTGTGCAGTTGGGGATGGATGGATGGGTGGATGAGGTTGTTGCTCAGCGAGCGTTTGCTGTTCGGGATAGGTGGTTGGGTGGGACTGCTGTTCAGATGGGCTAGGAGTAGAGTGCGGTGTGAGTCCTACCTTGGGGTCTCCAGATTCGGATTTCCGTATGCGGTCGGATTCGAATTTTCGTATATAGTCGGATTTCCGTACGGAATCGCGTTGTAATCCGGAAGTTTGTGGCGTCTTCAGCGGGCTTCGCTCTCTGTTGTCCTCTGCCGATCTCCGCATGCCATATTCCTCCTCACTTTCCTCCTCCAGTATGTCCGCTCTGTCTCTCCTTCCCTGGGGAGTGAATAAAAGGCTGTACCTGTTCCTCTGGTCTAGCGGTGGAGGGGTCCTGTAGTTAGCCTCCTGATGCAGGCTGGGCCTGTAATGGCCGGCGCCATCTTGGTTTTCCTCAGTAAAGAACGTGGAGAGCTTCCTGGGGACTGAATTGCTCTGTTTCTGCTGTCTTTGAGACACTCTCCGGTAGCCTGAAGCCATCCTGGGATGTTCACCCACCTTTTTGTGCTGTTTTGGGGCTTTCTGGGTTGCTTTAGGTCGCTCTAAAGGGTGATCACAGCAGGAGCTCAGGGATCAAGCCTCCATTCAGCTCTGCTGCGTAGCCACGCCCCTCTTTCTATGTTAAACCATTACACCATTGAAAAACTGGTTACGTTTGCAATCGAAAGAAAAATGACTATAGTTGAAGAAGTAATGGCCCCTAAACTATGTTCTGGGATGAAAGTTACAGCTTCAGTGAAATCCGTTTGCAAATCGGAGTGATAGATTAGAATCTAGAGCCAACGGTAAGTTTTCTATGTTAAACCATTACACCATTGAAAAACTGGTTACGTTTGCAAGTGAAAGAAAAATGACTATAGTTGAAGAAGTAATGGCCCCTAAACTATGTTCTGGGATGAAAGTTACAGCTTCAGTGAAATCCCTTTGCAAATCGGAGTGATAGATTAGAATCTAGAGCCAACGGTAAGTTTTCTATGTTAAACCATTACACCATTGAAAAACTGGTTACGTTTGCAATCGAAAGAAAAATGACTATAGTTGAAGAAGTAATGGCCCCTAAACTATGTTCTGGGATGAAAGTTACAGCTTCAGTGAAATCCGTTTGCAAATCGGAGTGATAGATTAGAATCTAGAGCCAACGGTAAGTTTTCTATGTTAAACCATTACACCATTGAAAAACTGGTTACGTTTGCAATCGAAAGAAAAATGACTATAGTTGAAGAAGTAATGGCCCCTAAACTATGTTCTGGGATGAAAGTTACAGCTTCAGTGAAATCCGTTTGCAAATCGGAGTGATAGATTAGAATCTAGAGCCAACGGTAAGTTTTCTATGTTAAACCATTACACCATTGAAAAACTGGTTACGTTTGCAATCGAAAGAAAAATGACTATAGTTGAAGAAGTAATGGCCCCTAAACTATGTTCTGGGATGAAAGTTACAGCTTCAGTGAAATCCGTTTGCAAATCGGAGTGATAGATTAGAATCTAGAGCCAACGGTAAGTTTTCTATGTTAAACCATTACACCATTGAAAAACTGGTTACGTTTGCAATCGAAAGAAAAATGACTATAGTTGAAGAAGTAATGGCCCCTAAACTATGTTCTGGGATGAAAATTACAGCTTCAGTGAAATCCGTTTGCAAATCGGAGTGACAGATTAGAATCTAGAGCCAACGGTAAGTTTTCTATGTTAAACCATTACACCATTGAAAAACTGGTTACGTTTGCAATCGAAAGAACAATGACTATAGTTGAAGAAGTAATGGCCCCTAAACTATGTTCTGGGATGAAAGTTACAGCTTCAGTGAAATCCGTTTGCAAATCGGAGTGATAGATTAGAATCTAGAGCCAATCTATAGTTGAAGAAGTAATGGCCCCTAAACTATGTTCTGGGATGAAAGTTACAGCTTCAGTGAAATCCGTTTGCAAATCGGAGTGATAGATTAGAATCTAGAGCCAACGGTAAGTTTTCTATGTTAAACCATTACACCATTGAAAAACTGGTTACGTTTGCAATCGAAAGAAAAATGACTATAGTTGAAGAAGTAATGGCCCCTAAACTATGTTCTGGGATGAAAGTTACAGCTTCAGTGAAATCCGTTTGCAAATCGGAGTGATAGATTAGAATCTAGAGCCAACGGTAAGTTTTCTATGTTAAACCATTACACCATTGAAAAACTGGTTACGTTTGCAAGTGAAAGAAAAATGACTATAGTTGAAGAAGTAATGGCCCCTAAACTATGTTCTGGGATGAAAGTTACAGCTTCAGTGAAATCCCTTTGCAAATCGGAGTGATAGATTAGAAACTAGAGCCAACGGTAAGTTTTCTATGTTAAACCATTACACCATTGAAAAACTGGTTACGTTTGCAATCGAAAGAAAAATGACTATAGTTGAAGACGTAATGGCCCCTAAACTATGTTCTGGGATGAAAGTTACAGCTTCAGTGAAATCCGTTTGCAAATCGGAGTGACAGATTAGAATCTAGAGCCAACGGTAAGTTTTCTATGTTAAACCATTACACCATTGAAAAACTGGTTACGTTTGCAATCGAAAGAAAAATGACTATAGTTGAAGAAGTAATGGCCCCTAAACTATGTTCTGGGATGAAAGTTACAGCTTCAGTGAAATCCGTTTGCAAATCGGAGTGATAGATTAGAATCTAGAGCCAACGGTAAGTTTTCTATGTTAAACCATTACACCATTGAAAAACTGGTTACGTTTGCAATCGAAAGAAAAATGACTATAGTTGAAGAAGTAATGGCCCCTAAACTATGTTCTGGGATGAAAGTTACAGCTTCAGTGAAATCCGTTTGCAAATCGGAGTGATAGATTAGAATCTAGAGCCAACGGTAAGTTTTCTATGTTAAACCATTACACCATTGAAAAACTGGTTACGTTTGCAATCGAAAGAAAAATGACTATAGTTGAAGAAGTAATGGCCCCTAAACTATGTTCTGGGATGAAAATTACAGCTTCAGTGAAATCCGTTTGCAAATCGGAGTGACAGATTAGAATCTAGAGCCAACGGTAAGTTTTCTATGTTAAACCATTACACCATTGAAAAACTGGTTACGTTTGCAATCGAAAGAACAATGACTATAGTTGAAGAAGTAATGGCCCCTAAACTATGTTCTGGGATGAAAGTTACAGCTTCAGTGAAATCCGTTTGCAAATCGGAGTGATAGATTAGAATCTAGAGCCAACGGTAAGTTTTCTATGTTAAACCATTACACCATTGAAAAACTGGTTACGTTTGCAATCGAAAGAAAAATGACTATAGTTGAAGAAGTAATGGCCCCTAAACTATGTTCTGGGATGAAAGTTACAGCTTCAGTGAAATCCGTTTGCAAATCGGAGTGATAGAATAGAATCTAGAGCCAACGGTAAGTTTTCTATGTTAAACCATTACACCACTGAAAAACTGGTTACGTTTGCAATCGAAAGAAAAATGACTATAGTTGAAGAAGTAATGGCCCCTAAACTATGTTCTGGGATGAAAGTTACAGCTTCAGTGAAATCCGTTTGCAAATCGGAGTGATAGATTAGAATCTAGAGCCAACGGTAAGTTTTCTATGTTAAACCATTACACCATTGAAAAACTGGTTACGTTTGCAATCGAAAGAAAAATGACTATAGTTGGAGAAGTAATGGCCCCTAAACTATGTTCTGGGATGAAAGTTACAGCTTCAGTGAAATCCGTTTGCAAATCGGAGTGATAGATTAGAATCTAGAGCCAACGGTAAGTTTTCTATGTTAAACCATTACACCATTGAAAAACTGGTTACGTTTGCAAGTGAAAGAAAAATGACTATAGTTGAAGAAGTAATGGCCCCTAAACTATGTTCTGGGATGAAAGTTACAGCTTCAGTGAAATCCGTTTGCAAATCGGAGTGACAGATTAGAATCTAGAGCCAACGGTAAGTTTTCTATGTTAAACCAATACACCATTGAAAAACTGATTACGTTTGCAATCGAAAGAAAAATGACTATAGTTGAAGAAGTAATGGCCCCTAAACTATGTTCTGGGATGAAAGTTACAGCTTCAGTGAAATCCGTTTGCAAATCGGAGTGATAGATTAGAATCTAGAGCCAACGGTAAGTTTTCTATGTTAAACCATTACACCATTGAAAAACTGGTTACGTTTGCAATCGAAAGAAAAATGACTATAGTTGAAGAAGTAATGGCCCCTAAACTATGTTCTGGGATGAAAGTTACAGCTTCAGTGAAATCCGTTTGCAAATCGGAGTGATAGATTAGAATCTAGAGCCAACGGTAAGTTTTCTATGTTAAACCATTACACCATTGAAAAACTGGTTACGTTTGCAAGTGAAAGAAAAATGACTATAGTTGAAGAAGTAATGGCCCCTAAACTATGTTCTGGGATGAAAGTTACAGCTTCAGTGAAATCCCTTTGCAAATCGGAGTGATAGATTAGAATCTAGAGCCAACGGTAAGTTTTCTATGTTAAACCATTACACCATTGAAAAACTGGTTACGTTTGCAATCGAAAGAAAAATGACTATAGTTGAAGAAGTAATGGCCCCTAAACTATGTTCTGGGATGAAAGTTACAGCTTCAGTGAAATCCGTTTGCAAATCGGAGTGACAGATTAGAATCTAGAGCCAACGGTAAGTTTTCTATGTTAAACCATTACACCATTGAAAAACTGGTTACGTTTGCAATCGAAAGAAAAATGACTATAGTTGGAGAAGTAATGGCCCCTAAACTATGTTCTGGGATGAAAGTTACAGCTTCAGTGAAATCCGTTTGCAAATCGGAGTGACAGATTAGAATCTAGAGCCAACGGTAAGTTTTCTATGTTAAACCAATACACCATTGAAAAACTGGTTACGTTTGCAATCGAAAGAAAAATGACTATAGTTGAAGAAGTAATGGCCCCTAAACTATGTTCTGGGATGAAAGTTACAGCTTCAGTGAAATCCGTTTGCAAATCGGAGTGATAGATTAGAATCTAGAGCCAACGGTAAGTTTTCTATGTTAAACCATTACACCATTGAAAAACTGGTTACGTTTGCAATCGAAAGAAAAATGACTATAGTTGAAGAAGTAATGGCCCCTAAACTATGTTCTGGGATGAAAGTTACAGCTTCAGTGAAATCCGTTTGCAAATCGGAGTGATAGATTAGAATCTAGAGCCAACGGTAAGTTTTCTATGTTAAACCATTACACCATTGAAAAACTGGTTACGTTTGCAATCGAAAGAAAAATGACTATAGTTGAAGAAGTAATGGCCCCTAAACTATGTTCTGGGATGAAAATTACAGCTTCAGTGAAATCCGTTTGCAAATCGGAGTGACAGATTAGAATCTAGAGCCAACGGTAAGTTTTCTATGTTAAACCATTACACCATTGAAAAACTGGTTACGTTTGCAATCGAAAGAAAAATGACTATAGTTGAAGAAGTAATGGCCCCTAAACTATGTTCTGGGATGAAAGTTACAGCTTCAGTGAAATCCGTTTGCAAATCGGAGTGATAGATTAGAATCTAGAGCCAACGGTAAGTTTTCTATGTTAAACCATTACACCATTGAAAAACTGGTTACGTTTGCAATCGAAAGAAAAATGACTATAGTTGAAGAAGTAATGGCCCCTAAACTATGTTCTGGGATGAAAGTTACAGCTTCAGTGAAATCCGTTTGCAAATCGGAGTGACAGATTAGAATCTAGAGCCAACGGTAAGTTTTCTATGTTAAACCATTACACCATTGAAAAACTGGTTACGTTTGCAATCGAAAGAAAAATGACTATAGTTGGAGAAGTAATGGCCCCTAAACTATGTTCTGGGATGAAAGTTACAGCTTCAGTGAAATCCGTTTGCAAATCGGAGTGATAGATTAGAATCTAGAGCCAACGGTAAGTTTTCTATGTTAAACCATTACACCATTGAAAAACTGGTTACGTTTGCAATCGAAAGAAAAATGACTATAGTTGGAGAAGTAATGGCCCCTAAACTATGTTCTGGGATGAAAGTTACAGCTTCAGTGAAATCCGTTTGCAAATCGGAGTGATAGATTAGAATCTAGAGCCAACGGTAAGTTTTCTATGTTAAACCATTACACCATTGAAAAACTGGTTACGTTTGCAATCGAAAGAAAAATGACTATAGTTGAAGAAGTAATGGCCCCTAAACTATGTTCTGGGATGAAAGTTACAGCTTCAGTGAAATCCGTTTGCAAATCGGAGTGACAGATTAGAATCTAGAGCCAACGGTAAGTTTTCTATGTTAAACCATTACACCATTGAAAAACTGGTTACGTTTGCAATCGAAAGAAAAATGACTATAGTTGGAGAAGTAATGGCCCCTAAACTATGTTCTGGGATGAAAGTTACAGCTTCAGTGAAATCCGTTTGCAAATCGGAGTGATAGATTAGAATCTAGAGCCAACGGTAAGTTTTCTATGTTAAACCATTACACCATTGAAAAACTGGTTACGTTTGCAATCGAAAGAAAAATGACTATAGTTTGAGAAGTAATGGCCCCTAAACTATGTTCTGGGATGAAAGTTACAGCTTCAGTGAAATCCGTTTGCAAATCGGAGTGATAGATTAGAATCTAGAGCCAACGGTAAGTTTTCTATGTTAAACCATTACACCATTGAAAAACTGGTTACGTTTGCAATCGAAAGAAAAATGACTATAGTTGAAGAAGTAATGGCCCCTAAACTATGTTCTGGGATGAAAGTTACAGCTTCAGTGAAATCCGTTTGCAAATTGGAGTGATAGATTAGAATCTAGAGCCAACGGTAAGTTTTCTATGTTAAACCATTACACCATTGAAAAACTGGTTACGTTTGCAAGTGAAAGAAAAATGACTATAGTTGAAGAAGTAATGGCCCCTAAACTATGTTCTGGGATGAAAGTTACAGCTTCAGTGAAATCCGTTTGCAAATCGGAGTGACAGATTAGAATCTAGAGCCAACGGTAAGTTTTCTATGTTAAACCATTACACCATTGAAAAACTGGTTACGTTTGCAATCGAAAGAAAAATGACTATAGTTGAAGAAGTAATGGCCCCTAAACTATGTTCTGGGATGAAAGTTACAGCTTCAGTGAAATCCGTTTGCAAATCGGAGTGATAGATTAGAATCTAGAGCCAACGGTAAGTTTTCTATGTTAAACCATTACACCATTGAAAAACTGGTTACGTTTGCAATCGAAAGAAAAATGACTATAGTTGAAGAAGTAATGGCCCCTAAACTATGTTCTGGGATGAAAGTTACAGCTTCAGTGAAATCCGTTTGCAAATCGGAGTGATAGATTAGAATCTAGAGCCAACGGTAAGTTTTCTATGTTAAACCATTACACCATTGAAAAACTGGTTACGTTTGCAATCGAAAGAAAAATGACTATAGTTGAAGAAGTAATGGCCCCTAAACTATGTTCTGGGATGAAAATTACAGCTTCAGTGAAATCCGTTTGCAAATCGGAGTGACAGATTAGAATCTAGAGCCAACGGTAAGTTTTCTATGTTAAACCATTACACCATTGAAAAACTGGTTACGTTTGCAATCGAAAGAACAATGACTATAGTTGAAGAAGTAATGGCCCCTAAACTATGTTCTGGGATGAAAATTACAGCTTCAGTGAAATCCGTTTGCAAATCGGAGTGATAGATTAGAATCTAGAGCCAACGGTAAGTTTTCTATGTTAAACCATTACACCATTGAAAAACTGGTTACGTTTGCAATCGAAAGAAAAATGACTATAGTTGAAGAAGTAATGGCCCCTAAACTATGTTCTGGGATGAAAGTTACAGCTTCAGTGAAATCCGTTTGCAAATCGGAGTGATAGATTAGAATCTAGAGCCAACGGTAAGTTTTCTATGTTAAACCATTACACCATTGAAAAACTGGTTACGTTTGCAATCGAAAGAAAAATGACTATAGTTGAAGAAGTAATGGCCCCTAAACTATGTTCTGGGATGAAAGTTACAGCTTCAGTGAAATCCGTTTGCAAATCGGAGTGATAGATTAGAATCTAGAGCCAACGGTAAGTTTTCTATGTTAAACCATTACACCATTGAAAAACTGGTTACGTTTGCAAGTGAAAGAAAAATGACTATAGTTGAAGAAGTAATGGCCCCTAAACTATGTTCTGGGATGAAAGTTACAGCTTCAGTGAAATCCGTTTGCAAATCGGAGTGACAGATTAGAATCTAGAGCCAACGGTAAGTTTTCTATGTTAAACCAATACACCATTGAAAAACTGGTTACGTTTGCAATCGAAAGAAAAATGACTATAGTTGAAGAAGTAATGGCCCCTAAACTATGTTCTGGGATGAAAGTTACAGCTTCAGTGAAATCCGTTTGCAAATCGGAGTGATAGATTAGAATCTAGAGCCAACGGTAAGTTTTCTATGTTAAACCATTACACCATTGAAAAACTGGTTACGTTTGCAATCGAAAGAAAAATGACTATAGTTGAAGAAGTAATGGCCCCTAAACTATGTTCTGGGATGAAAGTTACAGCTTCAGTGAAATCCGTTTGCAAATCGGAGTGATAGATTAGAATCTAGAGCCAACGGTAAGTTTTCTATGTTAAACCATTACACCATTGAAAAACTGGTTACGTTTGCAAGTGAAAGAAAAATGACTATAGTTGAAGAAGTAATGGCCCCTAAACTATGTTCTGGGATGAAAGTTACAGCTTCAGTGAAATCCCTTTGCAAATCGGAGTGATAGATTAGAACCTAGAGCCAACGGTAAGTTTTCTATGTTAAACCATTACACCATTGAAAAACTGGTTACGTTTGCAATCGAAAGAAAAATGACTATAGTTGAAGAAGTAATGGCCCCTAAACTATGTTCTGGGATGAAAGTTACAGCTTCAGTGAAATCCGTTTGCAAATCGGAGTGACAGATTAGAATCTAGAGCCAACGGTAAGTTTTCTATGTTAAACCATTACACCATTGAAAAACTGGTTACGTTTGCAATCGAAAGAAAAATGACTATAGTTGAAGAAGTAATGGCCCCTAAACTATGTTCTGGGATGAAAGTTACAGCTTCAGTGAAATCCGTTTGCAAATCGGAGTGATAGATTAGAATCTAGAGCCAACGGTAAGTTTTCTATGTTAAACCATTACACCATTGAAAAACTGGTTACGTTTGCAATCGAAAGAAAAATGACTATAGTTGAAGAAGTAATGGCCCCTAAACTATGTTCTGGGATGAAAATTACAGCTTCAGTGAAATCCGTTTGCAAATCGGAGTGACAGATTAGAATCTAGAGCCAACGGTAAGTTTTCTATGTTAAACCATTACACCATTGAAAAACTGGTTACGTTTGCAATCGAAAGAACAATGACTATAGTTGAAGAAGTAATGGCCCCTAAACTATGTTCTGGGATGAAAGTTACAGCTTCAGTGAAATCCGTTTGCAAATCGGAGTGATAGATTAGAATCTAGAGCCAACGGTAAGTTTTCTATGTTAAACCATTACACCATTGAAAAACTGGTTACGTTTGCAATCGAAAGAAAAATGACTATAGTTGAAGAAGTAATGGCCCCTAAACTATGTTCTGGGATGAAAGTTACAGCTTCAGTGAAATCCGTTTGCAAATCGGAGTGATAGATTAGAATCTAGAGCCAACGGTAAGTTTTCTATGTTAAACCATTACACCACTGAAAAACTGGTTACGTTTGCAATCGAAAGAAAAATGACTATAGTTGAAGAAGTAATGGCCCCTAAACTATGTTCTGGGATGAAAGTTACAGCTTCAGTGAAATCCGTTTGCAAATCGGAGTGATAGATTAGAATCTAGAGCCAACGGTAAGTTTTCTATGTTAAACCATTACACCATTGAAAAACTGGTTACGTTTGCAATCGAAAGAAAAATGACTATAGTTGGAGAAGTAATGGCCCCTAAACTATGTTCTGAGATGAAAGTTACAGCTTCAGTGAAATCCGTTTGCAAATCGGAGTGACAGATTAGAATCTAGAGCCAACGGTAAGTTTTCTATGTTAAACCATTACACCATTGAAAAACTGGTTACGTTTGCAATCGAAAGAAAAATGACTATAGTTGGAGAAGTAATGGCCCCTAAACTATGTTCTGGGATGAAAGTTACAGCTTCAGTGAAATCCGTTTGCAAATCGGAGTTACAGATTAGAATCTAGAGCCAACGGTAAGTTTTCTATGTTAAACCAATACACCATTGAAAAACTGGTTACGTTTGCAATCGAAAGAAAAATGACTATAGTTGAAGAAGTAATGGCCCCTAAACTATGTTCTGGGATGAAAGTTACAGCTTCAGTGAAATCCGTTTGCAAATCGGAGTGATAGATTAGAATCTAGAGCCAACGGTAAGTTTTCTATGTTAAACCATTACACCATTGAAAAACTGGTTACGTTTGCAATCGAAAGAAAAATGACTATAGTTGAAGAAGTAATGGCCCCTAAACTATGTTCTGGGATGAAAGTTACAGCTTCAGTGAAATCCGTTTGCAAATCGGAGTGATAGATTAGAATCTAGAGCCAACGGTAAGTTTTCTATGTTAAACCATTACACCATTGAAAAACTGGTTACGTTTGCAATCGAAAGAAAAATGACTATAGTTGAAGAAGTAATGGCCCCTAAACTATGTTCTGGGATGAAAATTACAGCTTCAGTGAAATCCGTTTGCAAATCGGAGTGACAGATTAGAATCTAGAGCCAACGGTAAGTTTTCTATGTTAAACCATTACACCATTGAAAAACTGGTTACGTTTGCAATCGAAAGAACAATGACTATAGTTGAAGAAGTAATGGCCCCTAAACTATGTTCTGGGATGAAAGTTACAGCTTCAGTGAAATCCGTTTGCAAATCGGAGTGATAGATTAGAATCTAGAGCCAACGGTAAGTTTTCTATGTTAAACCATTACACCATTGAAAAACTGGTTACGTTTGCAATCGAAAGAAAAATGACTATAGTTGAAGAAGTAATGGCCCCTAAACTATGTTCTGGGATGAAAGTTACAGCTTCAGTGAAATCCGTTTGCAAATCGGAGTGATAGATTAGAATCTAGAGCCAACGGCAAGTTTTCTATGTTAAACCATTACACCATTGAAAAACTGGTTACGTTTGCAATCGAAAGAAAAATGACTATAGTTGAAGAAGTAATGGCCCCTAAACTATGTTCTGGGATGAAAGTTACAGCTTCAGTGAAATCCGTTTGCAAATCGGAGTGATAGATTAGAATCTAGAGCCAACGGTAAGTTTTCTATGTTAAACCATTACACCATTGAAAAACTGGTTACGTTTGCAATCGAAAGAAAAATGACTATAGTTGGAGAAGTAATGGCCCCTAAACTATGTTCTGGGATGAAAGTTACAGCTTCAGTGAAATCCGTTTGCAAATCGGAGTGATAGATTAGAATCTAGAGCCAACGGTAAGTTTTCTATGTTAAACCATTACACCATTGAAAAACTGGTTACGTTTGCAATCGAAAGAAAAATGACTATAGTTGAAGAAGTAATGGCCCCTAAACTATGTTCTGGGATGAAAGTTACAGCTTCAGTGAAATCCGTTTGCAAATCGGAGTGATAGATTAGAATCTAGAGCCAACGGTAAGTTTTCTATGTTAAACCATTACACCATTGAAAAACTGGTTACGTTTGCAATCGAAAGAAAAATGACTATAGTTGAAGAAGTAATGGCCCCTAAACTATGTTCTGGGATGAAAATTACAGCTTCAGTGAAATCCGTTTGCAAATCGGAGTGACAGATTAGAATCTAGAGCCAACGGTAAGTTTTCTATGTTAAACCATTACACCATTGAAAAACTGGTTACGTTTGCAATCGAAAGAACAATGACTATAGTTGAAGAAGTAATGGCCCCTAAACTATGTTCTGGGATGAAAGTTACAGCTTCAGTGAAATCCGTTTGCAAATCGGAGTGATAGATTAGAATCTAGAGCCAACGGTAAGTTTTCTATGTTAAACCATTACACCATTGAAAAACTGGTTACGTTTGCAATCGAAAGAAAAATGACTATAGTTGAAGAAGTAATGGCCCCTAAACTATGTTCTGGGATGAAAGTTACAGCTTCAGTGAAATCCGTTTGCAAATCGGAGTGATAGATTAGAATCTAGAGCCAACGGCAAGTTTTCTATGTTAAACCATTACACCATTGAAAAACTGGTTACGTTTGCAATCGAAAGAAAAATGACTATAGTTGAAGAAGTAATGGCCCCTAAACTATGTTCTGGGATGAAAGTTACAGCTTCAGTGAAATCCGTTTGCAAATCGGAGTGATAGATTAGAATCTAGAGCCAACGGTAAGTTTTCTATGTTAAACCATTACACCATTGAAAAACTGGTTACGTTTGCAATCGAAAGAAAAATGACTATAGTTGGAGAAGTAATGGCCCCTAAACTATGTTCTGGGATGAAAGTTACAGCTTCAGTGAAATCCGTTTGCAAATCGGAGTGATAGATTAGAATCTAGAGCCAACGGTAAGTTTTCTATGTTAAACCATTACACCATTGAAAAACTGGTTACGTTTGCAAGTGAAAGAAAAATGACTATAGTTGAAGAAGTAATGGCCCCTAAACTATGTTCTGGGATGAAAGTTACAGCTTCAGTGAAATCCGTTTGCAAATCGGAGTGACAGATTAGAATCTAGAGCCAACGGTAAGTTTTCTATGTTAAACCAATACACCATTGAAAAACTGGTTACGTTTGCAATCGAAAGAAAAATGACTATAGTTGAAGAAGTAATGGCCCCTAAACTATGTTCTGGGATGAAAGTTACAGCTTCAGTGAAATCCGTTTGCAAATCGGAGTGATAGATTAGAATCTAGAGCCAACGGTAAGTTTTCTATGTTAAACCATTACACCATTGAAAAACTGGTTACGTTTGCAATCGAAAGAAAAATGACTATAGTTGAAGAGGTAATGGCCCCTAAACTATGTTCTGGGATGAAAGTTACAGCTTCAGTGAAATCCGTTTGCAAATCGGAGTGATAGATTAGAATCTAGAGCCAACGGTAAGTTTTCTATGTTAAACCATTACACCATTGAAAAACTGGTTACGTTTGCAAGTGAAAGAAAAATGACTATAGTTGAAGAAGTAATGGCCCCTAAACTATGTTCTGGGATGAAAGTTACAGCTTCAGTGAAATCCCTTTGCAAATCGGAGTGATAGATTAGAATCTAGAGCCAACGGTAAGTTTTCTATGTTAAACCATTACACCATTGAAAAACTGGTTACGTTTGCAATCGAAAGAAAAATGACTATAGTTGAAGAAGTAATGGCCCCTAAACTATGTTCTGGGATGAAAGTTACAGCTTCAGTGAAATCCGTTTGCAAATCGGAGTGATAGATTAGAATCTAGAGCCAACGGTAAGTTTTCTATGTTAAACCATTACACCATTGAAAAACTGGTTACGTTTGCAATCGAAAGAAAAATGACTATAGTTGAAGAAGTAATGGCCCCTAAACTATGTTCTGGGATGAAAGTTACAGCTTCAGTGAAATCCGTTTGCAAATCGGAGTGATAGATTAGAATCTAGAGCCAACGGTAAGTTTTCTATGTTAAACCATTACACCATTGAAAAACTGGTTACGTTTGCAATCGAAAGAAAAATGACTATAGTTGAAGAAGTAATGGCCCCTAAACTATGTTCTGGGATGAAAGTTACAGCTTCAGTGAAATCCGTTTGCAAATCGGAGTGATAGATTAGAATCTAGAGCCAACGGTAAGTTTTCTATGTTAAACCATTACACCATTGAAAAACTGGTTACGTTTGCAATCGAAAGAAAAATGACTATAGTTGAAGAAGTAATGGCCCCTAAACTATGTTCTGGGATGAAAATTACAGCTTCAGTGAAATCCGTTTGCAAATCGGAGTGACAGATTAGAATCTAGAGCCAACGGTAAGTTTTCTATGTTAAACCATTACACCATTGAAAAACTGGTTACGTTTGCAATCGAAAGAACAATGACTATAGTTGAAGAAGTAATGGCCCCTAAACTATGTTCTGGGATGAAAGTTACAGCTTCAGTGAAATCCGTTTGCAAATCGGAGTGATAGATTAGAATCTAGAGCCAACGGTAAGTTTTCTATGTTAAACCATTACACCAATGAAAAACTGGTTACGTTTGCAATCGAAAGAAAAATGACTATAGTTGAAGAAGTAATGGCCCCTAAACTATGTTCTGGGATGAAAGTTACAGCTTCAGTGAAATCCGTTTGCAAATCGGAGTGATAGATTAGAATCTAGAGCCAACGGTAAGTTTTCTATGTTAAACCATTACACCATTGAAAAACTGGTTACGTTTGCAATCGAAAGAAAAATGACTATAGTTGAAGAAGTAATGGCCCCTAAACTATGTTCTGGGATGAAAGTTACAGCTTCAGTGAAATCCGTTTGCAAATCGGAGTGATAGATTAGAATCTAGAGCCAACGGTAAGTTTTCTATGTTAAACCATTACACCATTGAAAAACTGGTTACGTTTGCAATCGAAAGAAAAATGACTATAGTTGAAGAAGTAATGGCCCCTAAACTATGTTCTGGGATGAAAGTTACAGCTTCAGTGAAATCCGTTTGCAAATCGGAGTGATAGATTAGAATCTAGAGCCAACGGTAAGTTTTCTATGTTAAACCATTACACCATTGAAAAACTGGTTACGTTTGCAAGTGAAAGAAAAATGACTATAGTTGAAGAAGTAATGGCCCCTAAACTATGTTCTGGGATGAAAGTTACAGCTTCAGTGAAATCCGTTTGCAAATCGGAGTGACAGATTAGAATCTAGAGCCAACGGTAAGTTTTCTATGTTAAACCAATACACCATTGAAAAACTGGTTACGTTTGCAATCGAAAGAAAAATGACTATAGTTGAAGAAGTAATGGCCCCTAAACTATGTTCTGGGATGAAAGTTACAGCTTCAGTGAAATCCGTTTGCAAATCGGAGTGATAGATTAGAATCTAGAGCCAACGGTAAGTTTTCTATGTTAAACCATTACACCATTGAAAAACTGGTTACGTTTGCAATCGAAAGAAAAATGACTATAGTTGAAGAAGTAATGGCCCCTAAACTATGTTCTGGGATGAAAGTTACAGCTTCAGTGAAATCCGTTTGCAAATCGGAGTGATAGATTAGAATCTAGAGCCAACGGTAAGTTTTCTATGTTAAACCATTACACCATTGAAAAACTGGTTACGTTTGCAAGTGAAAGAAAAATGACTATAGTTGAAGAAGTAATGGCCCCTAAACTATGTTCTGGGATGAAAGTTACAGCTTCAGTGAAATCCCTTTGCAAATCGGAGTGATAGATTAGAACCTAGAGCCAACGGTAAGTTTTCTATGTTAAACCATTACACCATTGAAAAACTGGTTACGTTTGCAATCGAAAGAAAAATGACTATAGTTGAAGAAGTAATGGCCCCTAAACTATGTTCTGGGATGAAAGTTACAGCTTCAGTGAAATCCGTTTGCAAATCGGAGTGACAGATTAGAATCTAGAGCCAACGGTAAGTTTTCTATGTTAAACCATTACACCATTGAAAAACTGGTTACGTTTGCAATCGAAAGAAAAATGACTATAGTTGAAGAAGTAATGGCCCCTAAACTATGTTCTGGGATGAAAGTTACAGCTTCAGTGAAATCCGTTTGCAAATCGGAGTGATAGATTAGAATCTAGAGCCAACGGTAAGTTTTCTATGTTAAACCATTACACCATTGAAAAACTGGTTACGTTTGCAATCGAAAGAAAAATGACTATAGTTGAAGAAGTAATGGCCCCTACACTATGTTCTGGGATGAAAGTTACAGCTTCAGTGAAATCCGTTTGCAAATCGGAGTGATAGATTAGAATCTAGAGCCAACGGTAAGTTTTCTATGTTAAACCATTACACCATTGAAAAACTGGTTACGTTTGCAATCGAAAGAAAAATGACTATAGTTGAAGAAGTAATGGCCCCTAAACTATGTTCTGGGATGAAAATTACAGCTTCAGTGAAATCCGTTTGCAAATCGGAGTGACAGATTAGAATCTAGAGCCAACGGTAAGTTTTCTATGTTAAACCATTACACCATTGAAAAACTGGTTACGTTTGCAATCGAAAGAACAATGACTATAGTTGAAGAAGTAATGGCCCCTAAACTATGTTCTGGGATGAAAGTTACAGCTTCAGTGAAATCCGTTTGCAAATCGGAGTGATAGATTAGAATCTAGAGCCAACGGTAAGTTTTCTATGTTAAACCATTACACCATTGAAAAACTGGTTACGTTTGCAATCGAAAGAAAAATGACTATAGTTGAAGAAGTAATGGCCCCTAAACTATGTTCTGGGATGAAAGTTACAGCTTCAGTGAAATCCGTTTGCAAATCGGAGTGATAGATTAGAATCTAGAGCCAACGGCAAGTTTTCTATGTTAAACCATTACACCATTGAAAAACTGGTTACGTTTGCAATCGAAAGAAAAATGACTATAGTTGAAGAAGTAATGGCCCCTAAACTATGTTCTGGGATGAAAGTTACAGCTTCAGTGAAATCCGTTTGCAAATCGGAGTGATAGATTAGAATCTAGAGCCAACGGTAAGTTTTCTATGTTAAACCATTACACCATTGAAAAACTGGTTACGTTTGCAATCGAAAGAAAAATGACTATAGTTGGAGAAGTAATGGCCCCTAAACTATGTTCTGGGATGAAAGTTACAGCTTCAGTGAAATCCGTTTGCAAATCGGAGTGATAGATTAGAATCTAGAGCCAACGGTAAGTTTTCTATGTTAAACCATTACACCATTGAAAAACTGGTTACGTTTGCAAGTGAAAGAAAAATGACTATAGTTGAAGAAGTAATGGCCCCTAAACTATGTTCTGGGATGAAAGTTACAGCTTCAGTGAAATCCGTTTGCAAATCGGAGTGACAGATTAGAATCTAGAGCCAACGGTAAGTTTTCTATGTTAAACCAATACACCATTGAAAAACTGGTTACGTTTGCAATCGAAAGAAAAATGACTATAGTTGAAGAAGTAATGGCCCCTAAACTATGTTCTGGGATGAAAGTTACAGCTTCAGTGAAATCCGTTTGCAAATCGGAGTGATAGATTAGAATCTAGAGCCAACGGTAAGTTTTCTATGTTAAACCATTACACCATTGAAAAACTGGTTACGTTTGCAATCGAAAGAAAAATGACTATAGTTGAAGAAGTAATGGCCCCTAAACTATGTTCTGGGATGAAAGTTACAGCTTCAGTGAAATCCGTTTGCAAATCGGAGTGATAGATTAGAATCTAGAGCCAACGGTAAGTTTTCTATGTTAAACCATTACACCATTGAAAAACTGGTTACGTTTGCAAGTGAAAGAAAAATGACTATAGTTGAAGAAGTAATGGCCCCTAAACTATGTTCTGGGATGAAAGTTACAGCTTCAGTGAAATCCCTTTGCAAATCGGAGTGATAGATTAGAATCTAGAGCCAACGGTAAGTTTTCTATGTTAAACCATTACACCATTGAAAAACTGGTTACGTTTGCAATCGAAAGAAAAATGACTATAGTTGAAGAAGTAATGGCCCCTAAACTATGTTCTGGGATGAAAGTTACAGCTTCAGTGAAATCCGTTTGCAAATCGGAGTGATAGATTAGAATCTAGAGCCAACGGTAAGTTTTCTATGTTAAACCATTACACCATTGAAAAACTGGTTACGTTTGCAATCGAAAGAAAAATGACTATAGTTGAAGAAGTAATGGCCCCTAAACTATGTTCTGGGATGAAAGTTACAGCTTCAGTGAAATCCGTTTGCAAATCGGAGTGATAGATTAGAATCTAGAGCCAACGGTAAGTTTTCTATGTTAAACCATTACACCATTGAAAAACTGGTTACGTTTGCAATCGAAAGAAAAATGACTATAGTTGAAGAAGTAATGGCCCCTAAACTATGTTCTGGGATGAAAGTTACAGCTTCAGTGAAATCCGTTTGCAAATCGGAGTGATAGATTAGAATCTAGAGCCAACGGTAAGTTTTCTATGTTAAACCATTACACCATTGAAAAACTGGTTACGTTTGCAATCGAAAGAAAAATGACTATAGTTGAAGAAGTAATGGCCCCTAAACTATGTTCTGGGATGAAAATTACAGCTTCAGTGAAATCCGTTTGCAAATCGGAGTGACAGATTAGAATCTAGAGCCAACGGTAAGTTTTCTATGTTAAACCATTACACCATTGAAAAACTGGTTACGTTTGCAATCGAAAGAACAATGACTATAGTTGAAGAAGTAATGGCCCCTAAACTATGTTCTGGGATGAAAGTTACAGCTTCAGTGAAATCCGTTTGCAAATCGGAGTGATAGATTAGAATCTAGAGCCAATCTATAGTTGAAGAAGTAATGGCCCCTAAACTATGTTCTGGGATGAAAGTTACAGCTTCAGTGAAATCCGTTTGCAAATCGGAGTGATAGATTAGAATCTAGAGCCAACGGTAAGTTTTCTATGTTAAACCATTACACCATTGAAAAACTGGTTACGTTTGCAATCGAAAGAAAAATGACTATAGTTGAAGAAGTAATGGCCCCTAAACTATGTTCTGGGATGAAAGTTACAGCTTCAGTGAAATCCGTTTGCAAATCGGAGTGATAGATTAGAATCTAGAGCCAACGGTAAGTTTTCTATGTTAAACCATTACACCATTGAAAAACTGGTTACGTTTGCAAGTGAAAGAAAAATGACTATAGTTGAAGAAGTAATGGCCCCTAAACTATGTTCTGGGATGAAAGTTACAGCTTCAGTGAAATCCCTTTGCAAATCGGAGTGATAGATTAGAAACTAGAGCCAACGGTAAGTTTTCTATGTTAAACCATTACACCATTGAAAAACTGGTTACGTTTGCAATCGAAAGAAAAATGACTATAGTTGAAGAAGTAATGGCCCCTAAACTATGTTCTGGGATGAAAGTTACAGCTTCAGTGAAATCCGTTTGCAAATCGGAGTGACAGATTAGAATCTAGAGCCAACGGTAAGTTTTCTATGTTAAACCATTACACCATTGAAAAACTGGTTACGTTTGCAATCGAAAGAAAAATGACTATAGTTGAAGAAGTAATGGCCCCTAAACTATGTTCTGGGATGAAAGTTACAGCTTCAGTGAAATCCGTTTGCAAATCGGAGTGATAGATTAGAATCTAGAGCCAACGGTAAGTTTTCTATGTTAAACCATTACACCATTGAAAAACTGGTTACGTTTGCAATCGAAAGAAAAATGACTATAGTTGAAGAAGTAATGGCCCCTAAACTATGTTCTGGGATGAAAATTACAGCTTCAGTGAAATCCGTTTGCAAATCGGAGTGACAGATTAGAATCTAGAGCCAACGGTAAGTTTTCTATGTTAAACCATTACACCATTGAAAAACTGGTTACGTTTGCAATCGAAAGAACAATGACTATAGTTGAAGAAGTAATGGCCCCTAAACTATGTTCTGGGATGAAAGTTACAGCTTCAGTGAAATCCGTTTGCAAATCGGAGTGATAGATTAGAATCTAGAGCCAACGGTAAGTTTTCTATGTTAAACCATTACACCATTGAAAAACTGGTTACGTTTGCAATCGAAAGAAAAATGACTATAGTTGAAGAAGTAATGGCCCCTAAACTATGTTCTGGGATGAAAGTTACAGCTTCAGTGAAATCCGTTTGCAAATCGGAGTGATAGAATAGAATCTAGAGCCAACGGTAAGTTTTCTATGTTAAACCATTACACCACTGAAAAACTGGTTACGTTTGCAATCGAAAGAAAAATGACTATAGTTGAAGAAGTAATGGCCCCTAAACTATGTTCTGGGATGAAAGTTACAGCTTCAGTGAAATCCGTTTGCAAATCGGAGTGATAGATTAGAATCTAGAGCCAACGGTAAGTTTTCTATGTTAAACCATTACACCATTGAAAAACTGGTTACGTTTGCAATCGAAAGAAAAATGACTATAGTTGGAGAAGTAATGGCCCCTAAACTATGTTCTGGGATGAAAGTTACAGCTTCAGTGAAATCCGTTTGCAAATCGGAGTGATAGATTAGAATCTAGAGCCAACGGTAAGTTTTCTATGTTAAACCATTACACCATTGAAAAACTGGTTACGTTTGCAAGTGAAAGAAAAATGACTATAGTTGAAGAAGTAATGGCCCCTAAACTATGTTCTGGGATGAAAGTTACAGCTTCAGTGAAATCCGTTTGCAAATCGGAGTGACAGATTAGAATCTAGAGCCAACGGTAAGTTTTCTATGTTAAACCAATACACCATTGAAAAACTGATTACGTTTGCAATCGAAAGAAAAATGACTATAGTTGAAGAAGTAATGGCCCCTAAACTATGTTCTGGGATGAAAGTTACAGCTTCAGTGAAATCCGTTTGCAAATCGGAGTGATAGATTAGAATCTAGAGCCAACGGTAAGTTTTCTATGTTAAACCATTACACCATTGAAAAACTGGTTACGTTTGCAATCGAAAGAAAAATGACTATAGTTGAAGAAGTAATGGCCCCTAAACTATGTTCTGGGATGAAAGTTACAGCTTCAGTGAAATCCGTTTGCAAATCGGAGTGATAGATTAGAATCTAGAGCCAACGGTAAGTTTTCTATGTTAAACCATTACACCATTGAAAAACTGGTTACGTTTGCAAGTGAAAGAAAAATGACTATAGTTGAAGAAGTAATGGCCCCTAAACTATGTTCTGGGATGAAAGTTACAGCTTCAGTGAAATCCCTTTGCAAATCGGAGTGATAGATTAGAATCTAGAGCCAACGGTAAGTTTTCTATGTTAAACCATTACACCATTGAAAAACTGGTTACGTTTGCAATCGAAAGAAAAATGACTATAGTTGAAGAAGTAATGGCCCCTAAACTATGTTCTGGGATGAAAGTTACAGCTTCAGTGAAATCCGTTTGCAAATCGGAGTGACAGATTAGAATCTAGAGCCAACGGTAAGTTTTCTATGTTAAACCATTACACCATTGAAAAACTGGTTACGTTTGCAATCGAAAGAAAAATGACTATAGTTGGAGAAGTAATGGCCCCTAAACTATGTTCTGGGATGAAAGTTACAGCTTCAGTGAAATCCGTTTGCAAATCGGAGTGACAGATTAGAATCTAGAGCCAACGGTAAGTTTTCTATGTTAAACCAATACACCATTGAAAAACTGGTTACGTTTGCAATCGAAAGAAAAATGACTATAGTTGAAGAAGTAATGGCCCCTAAACTATGTTCTGGGATGAAAGTTACAGCTTCAGTGAAATCCGTTTGCAAATCGGAGTGATAGATTAGAATCTAGAGCCAACGGTAAGTTTTCTATGTTAAACCATTACACCATTGAAAAACTGGTTACGTTTGCAATCGAAAGAAAAATGACTATAGTTGAAGAAGTAATGGCCCCTAAACTATGTTCTGGGATGAAAGTTACAGCTTCAGTGAAATCCGTTTGCAAATCGGAGTGATAGATTAGAATCTAGAGCCAACGGTAAGTTTTCTATGTTAAACCATTACACCATTGAAAAACTGGTTACGTTTGCAATCGAAAGAAAAATGACTATAGTTGAAGAAGTAATGGCCCCTAAACTATGTTCTGGGATGAAAATTACAGCTTCAGTGAAATCCGTTTGCAAATCGGAGTGACAGATTAGAATCTAGAGCCAACGGTAAGTTTTCTATGTTAAACCATTACACCATTGAAAAACTGGTTACGTTTGCAATCGAAAGAAAAATGACTATAGTTGAAGAAGTAATGGCCCCTAAACTATGTTCTGGGATGAAAGTTACAGCTTCAGTGAAATCCGTTTGCAAATCGGAGTGATAGATTAGAATCTAGAGCCAACGGTAAGTTTTCTATGTTAAACCATTACACCATTGAAAAACTGGTTACGTTTGCAATCGAAAGAAAAATGACTATAGTTGAAGAAGTAATGGCCCCTAAACTATGTTCTGGGATGAAAGTTACAGCTTCAGTGAAATCCGTTTGCAAATCGGAGTGACAGATTAGAATCTAGAGCCAACGGTAAGTTTTCTATGTTAAACCATTACACCATTGAAAAACTGGTTACGTTTGCAATCGAAAGAAAAATGACTATAGTTGGAGAAGTAATGGCCCCTAAACTATGTTCTGGGATGAAAGTTACAGCTTCAGTGAAATCCGTTTGCAAATCGGAGTGATAGATTAGAATCTAGAGCCAACGGTAAGTTTTCTATGTTAAACCATTACACCATTGAAAAACTGGTTACGTTTGCAATCGAAAGAAAAATGACTATAGTTGGAGAAGTAATGGCCCCTAAACTATGTTCTGGGATGAAAGTTACAGCTTCAGTGAAATCCGTTTGCAAATCGGAGTGATAGATTAGAATCTAGAGCCAACGGTAAGTTTTCTATGTTAAACCATTACACCATTGAAAAACTGGTTACGTTTGCAATCGAAAGAAAAATGACTATAGTTGAAGAAGTAATGGCCCCTAAACTATGTTCTGGGATGAAAGTTACAGCTTCAGTGAAATCCGTTTGCAAATCGGAGTGACAGATTAGAATCTAGAGCCAACGGTAAGTTTTCTATGTTAAACCATTACACCATTGAAAAACTGGTTACGTTTGCAATCGAAAGAAAAATGACTATAGTTGGAGAAGTAATGGCCCCTAAACTATGTTCTGGGATGAAAGTTACAGCTTCAGTGAAATCCGTTTGCAAATCGGAGTGATAGATTAGAATCTAGAGCCAACGGTAAGTTTTCTATGTTAAACCATTACACCATTGAAAAACTGGTTACGTTTGCAATCGAAAGAAAAATGACTATAGTTGGAGAAGTAATGGCCCCTAAACTATGTTCTGGGATGAAAGTTACAGCTTCAGTGAAATCCGTTTGCAAATCGGAGTGATAGATTAGAATCTAGAGCCAACGGTAAGTTTTCTATGTTAAACCATTACACCATTGAAAAACTGGTTACGTTTGCAATCGAAAGAAAAATGACTATAGTTGAAGAAGTAATGGCCCCTAAACTATGTTCTGGGATGAAAGTTACAGCTTCAGTGAAATCCGTTTGCAAATTGGAGTGATAGATTAGAATCTAGAGCCAACGGTAAGTTTTCTATGTTAAACCATTACACCATTGAAAAACTGGTTACGTTTGCAAGTGAAAGAAAAATGACTATAGTTGAAGAAGTAATGGCCCCTAAACTATGTTCTGGGATGAAAGTTACAGCTTCAGTGAAATCCGTTTGCAAATCGGAGTGACAGATTAGAATCTAGAGCCAACGGTAAGTTTTCTATGTTAAACCATTACACCATTGAAAAACTGGTTACGTTTGCAATCGAAAGAAAAATGACTATAGTTGAAGAAGTAATGGCCCCTAAACTATGTTCTGGGATGAAAGTTACAGCTTCAGTGAAATCCGTTTGCAAATCGGAGTGATAGATTAGAATCTAGAGCCAACGGTAAGTTTTCTATGTTAAACCATTACACCATTGAAAAACTGGTTACGTTTGCAATCGAAAGAAAAATGACTATAGTTGAAGAAGTAATGGCCCCTAAACTATGTTCTGGGATGAAAGTTACAGCTTCAGTGAAATCCGTTTGCAAATCGGAGTGATAGATTAGAATCTAGAGCCAACGGTAAGTTTTCTATGTTAAACCATTACACCATTGAAAAACTGGTTACGTTTGCAATCGAAAGAAAAATGACTATAGTTGAAGAAGTAATGGCCCCTAAACTATGTTCTGGGATGAAAATTACAGCTTCAGTGAAATCCGTTTGCAAATCGGAGTGACAGATTAGAATCTAGAGCCAACGGTAAGTTTTCTATGTTAAACCATTACACCATTGAAAAACTGGTTACGTTTGCAATCGAAAGAACAATGACTATAGTTGAAGAAGTAATGGCCCCTAAACTATGTTCTGGGATGAAAATTACAGCTTCAGTGAAATCCGTTTGCAAATCGGAGTGATAGATTAGAATCTAGAGCCAACGGTAAGTTTTCTATGTTAAACCATTACACCATTGAAAAACTGGTTACGTTTGCAATCGAAAGAAAAATGACTATAGTTGAAGAAGTAATGGCCCCTAAACTATGTTCTGGGATGAAAGTTACAGCTTCAGTGAAATCCGTTTGCAAATCGGAGTGATAGATTAGAATCTAGAGCCAACGGTAAGTTTTCTATGTTAAACCATTACACCATTGAAAAACTGGTTACGTTTGCAATCGAAAGAAAAATGACTATAGTTGAAGAAGTAATGGCCCCTAAACTATGTTCTGGGATGAAAGTTACAGCTTCAGTGAAATCCGTTTGCAAATCGGAGTGATAGATTAGAATCTAGAGCCAACGGTAAGTTTTCTATGTTAAACCATTACACCATTGAAAAACTGGTTACGTTTGCAAGTGAAAGAAAAATGACTATAGTTGAAGAAGTAATGGCCCCTAAACTATGTTCTGGGATGAAAGTTACAGCTTCAGTGAAATCCGTTTGCAAATCGGAGTGACAGATTAGAATCTAGAGCCAACGGTAAGTTTTCTATGTTAAACCAATACACCATTGAAAAACTGGTTACGTTTGCAATCGAAAGAAAAATGACTATAGTTGAAGAAGTAATGGCCCCTAAACTATGTTCTGGGATGAAAGTTACAGCTTCAGTGAAATCCGTTTGCAAATCGGAGTGATAGATTAGAATCTAGAGCCAACGGTAAGTTTTCTATGTTAAACCATTACACCATTGAAAAACTGGTTACGTTTGCAATCGAAAGAAAAATGACTATAGTTGAAGAAGTAATGGCCCCTAAACTATGTTCTGGGATGAAAGTTACAGCTTCAGTGAAATCCGTTTGCAAATCGGAGTGATAGATTAGAATCTAGAGCCAACGGTAAGTTTTCTATGTTAAACCATTACACCATTGAAAAACTGGTTACGTTTGCAAGTGAAAGAAAAATGACTATAGTTGAAGAAGTAATGGCCCCTAAACTATGTTCTGGGATGAAAGTTACAGCTTCAGTGAAATCCCTTTGCAAATCGGAGTGATAGATTAGAACCTAGAGCCAACGGTAAGTTTTCTATGTTAAACCATTACACCATTGAAAAACTGGTTACGTTTGCAATCGAAAGAAAAATGACTATAGTTGAAGAAGTAATGGCCCCTAAACTATGTTCTGGGATGAAAGTTACAGCTTCAGTGAAATCCGTTTGCAAATCGGAGTGACAGATTAGAATCTAGAGCCAACGGTAAGTTTTCTATGTTAAACCATTACACCATTGAAAAACTGGTTACGTTTGCAATCGAAAGAAAAATGACTATAGTTGAAGAAGTAATGGCCCCTAAACTATGTTCTGGGATGAAAGTTACAGCTTCAGTGAAATCCGTTTGCAAATCGGAGTGATAGATTAGAATCTAGAGCCAACGGTAAGTTTTCTATGTTAAACCATTACACCATTGAAAAACTGGTTACGTTTGCAATCGAAAGAAAAATGACTATAGTTGAAGAAGTAATGGCCCCTAAACTATGTTCTGGGATGAAAATTACAGCTTCAGTGAAATCCGTTTGCAAATCGGAGTGACAGATTAGAATCTAGAGCCAACGGTAAGTTTTCTATGTTAAACCATTACACCATTGAAAAACTGGTTACGTTTGCAATCGAAAGAACAATGACTATAGTTGAAGAAGTAATGGCCCCTAAACTATGTTCTGGGATGAAAGTTACAGCTTCAGTGAAATCCGTTTGCAAATCGGAGTGATAGATTAGAATCTAGAGCCAACGGTAAGTTTTCTATGTTAAACCATTACACCATTGAAAAACTGGTTACGTTTGCAATCGAAAGAAAAATGACTATAGTTGAAGAAGTAATGGCCCCTAAACTATGTTCTGGGATGAAAGTTACAGCTTCAGTGAAATCCGTTTGCAAATCGGAGTGATAGATTAGAATCTAGAGCCAACGGTAAGTTTTCTATGTTAAACCATTACACCACTGAAAAACTGGTTACGTTTGCAATCGAAAGAAAAATGACTATAGTTGAAGAAGTAATGGCCCCTAAACTATGTTCTGGGATGAAAGTTACAGCTTCAGTGAAATTCGTTTGCAAATCGGAGTGATAGATTAGAATCTAGAGCCAACGGTAAGTTTTCTATGTTAAACCATTACACCATTGAAAAACTGGTTACGTTTGCAATCGAAAGAAAAATGACTATAGTTGGAGAAGTAATGGCCCCTAAACTATGTTCTGAGATGAAAGTTACAGCTTCAGTGAAATCCGTTTGCAAATCGGAGTGACAGATTAGAATCTAGAGCCAACGGTAAGTTTTCTATGTTAAACCATTACACCATTGAAAAACTGGTTACGTTTGCAATCGAAAGAAAAATGACTATAGTTGGAGAAGTAATGGCCCCTAAACTATGTTCTGGGATGAAAGTTACAGCTTCAGTGAAATCCGTTTGCAAATCGGAGTTACAGATTAGAATCTAGAGCCAACGGTAAGTTTTCTATGTTAAACCAATACACCATTGAAAAACTGGTTACGTTTGCAATCGAAAGAAAAATGACTATAGTTGAAGAAGTAATGGCCCCTAAACTATGTTCTGGGATGAAAGTTACAGCTTCAGTGAAATCCGTTTGCAAATCGGAGTGATAGATTAGAATCTAGAGCCAACGGTAAGTTTTCTATGTTAAACCATTACACCATTGAAAAACTGGTTACGTTTGCAATCGAAAGAAAAATGACTATAGTTGAAGAAGTAATGGCCCCTAAACTATGTTCTGGGATGAAAGTTACAGCTTCAGTGAAATCCGTTTGCAAATCGGAGTGATAGATTAGAATCTAGAGCCAACGGTAAGTTTTCTATGTTAAACCATTACACCATTGAAAAACTGGTTACGTTTGCAATCGAAAGAAAAATGACTATAGTTGAAGAAGTAATGGCCCCTAAACTATGTTCTGGGATGAAAATTACAGCTTCAGTGAAATCCGTTTGCAAATCGGAGTGACAGATTAGAATCTAGAGCCAACGGTAAGTTTTCTATGTTAAACCATTACACCATTGAAAAACTGGTTACGTTTGCAATCGAAAGAACAATGACTATAGTTGAAGAAGTAATGGCCCCTAAACTATGTTCTGGGATGAAAGTTACAGCTTCAGTGAAATCCGTTTGCAAATCGGAGTGATAGATTAGAATCTAGAGCCAACGGTAAGTTTTCTATGTTAAACCATTACACCATTGAAAAACTGGTTACGTTTGCAATCGAAAGAAAAATGACTATAGTTGAAGAAGTAATGGCCCCTAAACTATGTTCTGGGATGAAAGTTACAGCTTCAGTGAAATCCGTTTGCAAATCGGAGTGATAGATTAGAATCTAGAGCCAACGGTAAGTTTTCTATGTTAAACCATTACACCACTGAAAAACTGGTTACGTTTGCAATCGAAAGAAAAATGACTATAGTTGAAGAAGTAATGGCCCCTAAACTATGTTCTGGGATGAAAGTTACAGCTTCAGTGAAATTCGTTTGCAAATCGGAGTGATAGATTAGAATCTAGAGCCAACGGTAAGTTTTCTATGTTAAACCATTACACCATTGAAAAACTGGTTACGTTTGCAATCGAAAGAAAAATGACTATAGTTGGAGAAGTAATGGCCCCTAAACTATGTTCTGAGATGAAAGTTACAGCTTCAGTGAAATCCGTTTGCAAATCGGAGTGACAGATTAGAATCTAGAGCCAACGGTAAGTTTTCTATGTTAAACCATTACACCATTGAAAAACTGGTTACGTTTGCAATCGAAAGAAAAATGACTATAGTTGAAGAAGTAATGGCCCCTAAACTATGTTCTGGGATGAAAGTTACAGCTTCAGTGAAATCCGTTTGCAAATCGGAGTGATAGATTAGAATCTAGAGCCAACGGTAAGTTTTCTATGTTAAACCATTACACCATTGAAAAACTGGTTACGTTTGCAATCGAAAGAAAAATGACTATAGTTGAAGAAGTAATGGCCCCTAAACTATGTTCTGGGATGAAAGTTACAGCTTCAGTGAAATCCGTTTGCAAATCGGAGTGATAGATTAGAATCTAGAGCCAACGGTAAGTTTTCTATGTTAAACCATTACACCATTGAAAAACTGGTTACGTTTGCAATCGAAAGAAAAATGACTATAGTTGAAGAAGTAATGGCCCCTAAACTATGTTCTGGGATGAAAATTACAGCTTCAGTGAAATCCGTTTGCAAATCGGAGTGACAGATTAGAATCTAGAGCCAACGGTAAGTTTTCTATGTTAAACCATTACACCATTGAAAAACTGGTTACGTTTGCAATCGAAAGAACAATGACTATAGTTGAAGAAGTAATGGCCCCTAAACTATGTTCTGGGATGAAAGTTACAGCTTCAGTGAAATCCGTTTGCAAATCGGAGTGATAGATTAGAATCTAGAGCCAACGGTAAGTTTTCTATGTTAAACCATTACACCATTGAAAAACTGGTTACGTTTGCAATCGAAAGAAAAATGACTATAGTTGAAGAAGTAATGGCCCCTAAACTATGTTCTGGGATGAAAGTTACAGCTTCAGTGAAATCCGTTTGCAAATCGGAGTGATAGATTAGAATCTAGAGCCAACGGCAAGTTTTCTATGTTAAACCATTACACCATTGAAAAACTGGTTACGTTTTTAATCGAAAGAAAAATGACTATAGTTGAAGAAGTAATGGCCCCTAAACTATGTTCTGGGATGAAAGTTACAGCTTCAGTGAAATCCGTTTGCAAATCGGAGTGATAGATTAGAATCTAGAGCCAACGGTAAGTTTTCTATGTTAAACCATTACACCATTGAAAAACTGGTTACGTTTGCAATCGAAAGAAAAATGACTATAGTTGGAGAAGTAATGGCCCCTAAACTATGTTCTGGGATGAAAGTTACAGCTTCAGTGAAATCCGTTTGCAAATCGGAGTGATAGATTAGAATCTAGAGCCAACGGTAAGTTTTCTATGTTAAACCATTACACCATTGAAAAACTGGTTACGTTTGCAAGTGAAAGAAAAATGACTATAGTTGAAGAAGTAATGGCCCCTAAACTATGTTCTGGGATGAAAGTTACAGCTTCAGTGAAATCCGTTTGCAAATCGGAGTGACAGATTAGAATCTAGAGCCAACGGTAAGTTTTCTATGTTAAACCAATACACCATTGAAAAACTGGTTACGTTTGCAATCGAAAGAAAAATGACTATAGTTGAAGAAGTAATGGCCCCTAAACTATGTTCTGGGATGAAAGTTACAGCTTCAGTGAAATCCGTTTGCAAATCGGAGTGATAGATTAGAATCTAGAGCCAACGGTAAGTTTTCTATGTTAAACCATTACACCATTGAAAAACTGGTTACGTTTGCAATCGAAAGAAAAATGACTATAGTTGAAGAAGTAATGGCCCCTAAACTATGTTCTGGGATGAAAGTTACAGCTTCAGTGAAATCCGTTTGCAAATCGGAGTGATAGATTAGAATCTAGAGCCAACGGTAAGTTTTCTATGTTAAACCATTACACCATTGAAAAACTGGTTACGTTTGCAAGTGAAAGAAAAATGACTATAGTTGAAGAAGTAATGGCCCCTAAACTATGTTCTGGGATGAAAGTTACAGCTTCAGTGAAATCCCTTTGCAAATCGGAGTGATAGATTAGAATCTAGAGCCAACGGTAAGTTTTCTATGTTAAACCATTACACCATTGAAAAACTGGTTACGTTTGCAATCGAAAGAAAAATGACTATAGTTGAAGAAGTAATGGCCCCTAAACTATGTTCTGGGATGAATGTTACAGCTTCAGTGAAATCCGTTTGCAAATCGGAGTGATAGATTAGAATCTAGAGCCAACGGTAAGTTTTCTATGTTAAACCATTACACCATTGAAAAACTGGTTACGTTTGCAATCGAAAGAAAAATGACTATAGTTGAAGAAGTAATGGCCCCTAAACTATGTTCTGGGATGAAAGTTACAGCTTCAGTGAAATCCGTTTGCAAATCGGAGTGATAGATTAGAATCTAGAGCCAACGGTAAGTTTTCTATGTTAAACCATTACACCATTGAAAAACTGGTTACGTTTGCAATCGAAAGAAAAATGACTATAGTTGAAGAAGTAATGGCCCCTAAACTATGTTCTGGGATGAAAGTTACAGCTTCAGTGAAATCCGTTTGCAAATCGGAGTGATAGATTAGAATCTAGAGCCAACGGTAAGTTTTCTATGTTAAACCATTACACCATTGAAAAACTGGTTACGTTTGCAATCGAAAGAAAAATGACTATAGTTGAAGAAGTAATGGCCCCTAAACTATGTTCTGGGATGAAAATTACAGCTTCAGTGAAATCCGTTTGCAAATCGGAGTGACAGATTAGAATCTAGAGCCAACGGTAAGTTTTCTATGTTAAACCATTACACCATTGAAAAACTGGTTACGTTTGCAATCGAAAGAACAATGACTATAGTTGAAGAAGTAATGGCCCCTAAACTATGTTCTGGGATGAAAGTTACAGCTTCAGTGAAATCCGTTTGCAAATCGGAGTGATAGATTAGAATCTAGAGCCAACGGTAAGTTTTCTATGTTAAACCATTACACCAATGAAAAACTGGTTACGTTTGCAATCGAAAGAAAAATGACTATAGTTGAAGAAGTAATGGCCCCTAAACTATGTTCTGGGATGAAAGTTACAGCTTCAGTGAAATCCGTTTGCAAATCGGAGTGATAGATTAGAATCTAGAGCCAACGGTAAGTTTTCTATGTTAAACCATTACACCATTGAAAAACTGGTTACGTTTGCAATCGAAAGAAAAATGACTATAGTTGAAGAAGTAATGGCCCCTAAACTATGTTCTGGGATGAAAGTTACAGCTTCAGTGAAATCCGTTTGCAAATCGGAGTGATAGATTAGAATCTAGAGCCAACGGTAAGTTTTCTATGTTAAACCATTACACCATTGAAAAACTGGTTACGTTTGCAATCGAAAGAAAAATGACTATAGTTGAAGAAGTAATGGCCCCTAAACTATGTTCTGGGATGAAAGTTACAGCTTCAGTGAAATCCGTTTGCAAATCGGAGTGATAGATTAGAATCTAGAGCCAACGGTAAGTTTTCTATGTTAAACCATTACACCATTGAAAAACTGGTTACGTTTGCAAGTGAAAGAAAAATGACTATAGTTGAAGAAGTAATGGCCCCTAAACTATGTTCTGGGATGAAAGTTACAGCTTCAGTGAAATCCGTTTGCAAATCGGAGTGACAGATTAGAATCTAGAGCCAACGGTAAGTTTTCTATGTTAAACCAATACACCATTGAAAAACTGGTTACGTTTGCAATCGAAAGAAAAATGACTATAGTTGAAGAAGTAATGGCCCCTAAACTATGTTCTGGGATGAAAGTTACAGCTTCAGTGAAATCCGTTTGCAAATCGGAGTGATAGATTAGAATCTAGAGCCAACGGTAAGTTTTCTATGTTAAACCATTACACCATTGAAAAACTGGTTACGTTTGCAATCGAAAGAAAAATGACTATAGTTGAAGAAGTAATGGCCCCTAAACTATGTTCTGGGATGAAAGTTACAGCTTCAGTGAAATCCGTTTGCAAATCGGAGTGATAGATTAGAATCTAGAGCCAACGGTAAGTTTTCTATGTTAAACCATTACACCATTGAAAAACTGGTTACGTTTGCAAGTGAAAGAAAAATGACTATAGTTGAAGAAGTAATGGCCCCTAAACTATGTTCTGGGATGAAAGTTACAGCTTCAGTGAAATCCCTTTGCAAATCGGAGTGATAGATTAGAACCTAGAGCCAACGGTAAGTTTTCTATGTTAAACCATTACACCATTGAAAAACTGGTTACGTTTGCAATCGAAAGAAAAATGACTATAGTTGAAGAAGTAATGGCCCCTAAACTATGTTCTGGGATGAAAGTTACAGCTTCAGTGAAATCCGTTTGCAAATCGGAGTGACAGATTAGAATCTAGAGCCAACGGTAAGTTTTCTATGTTAAACCATTACACCATTGAAAAACTGGTTACGTTTGCAATCGAAAGAAAAATGACTATAGTTGAAGAAGTAATGGCCCCTAAACTATGTTCTGGGATGAAAGTTACAGCTTCAGTGAAATCCGTTTGCAAATCGGAGTGATAGATTAGAATCTAGAGCCAACGGTAAGTTTTCTATGTTAAACCATTACACCATTGAAAAACTGGTTACGTTTGCAATCGAAAGAAAAATGACTATAGTTGAAGAAGTAATGGCCCCTACACTATGTTCTGGGATGAAAGTTACAGCTTCAGTGAAATCCGTTTGCAAATCGGAGTGATAGATTAGAATCTAGAGCCAACGGTAAGTTTTCTATGTTAAACCATTACACCATTGAAAAACTGGTTACGTTTGCAATCGAAAGAAAAATGACTATAGTTGAAGAAGTAATGGCCCCTAAACTATGTTCTGGGATGAAAATTACAGCTTCAGTGAAATCCGTTTGCAAATCGGAGTGACAGATTAGAATCTAGAGCCAACGGTATTACGTTTGCAATCGAAAGAACAATGACTATAGTTGAAGAAGTAATGGCCCCTAAACTATGTTCTGGGATGAAAGTTACAGCTTCAGTGAAATCCGTTTGCAAATCGGAGTGATAGATTAGAATCTAGAGCCAACGGTAAGTTTTCTATGTTAAACCATTACACCATTGAAAAACTGGTTACGTTTGCAATCGAAAGAAAAATGACTATAGTTGAAGAAGTAATGGCCCCTAAACTATGTTCTGGGATGAAAGTTACAGCTTCAGTGAAATCCGTTTGCAAATCGGAGTGATAGATTAGAATCTAGAGCCAACGGTAAGTTTTCTATGTTAAACCATTACACCACTGAAAAACTGGTTACGTTTGCAATCGAAAGAAAAATGACTATAGTTGAAGAAGTAATGGCCCCTAAACTATGTTCTGGGATGAAAGTTACAGCTTCAGTGAAATCCGTTTGCAAATCGGAGTGATAGATTAGAATCTAGAGCCAACGGTAAGTTTTCTATGTTAAACCATTACACCATTGAAAAACTGGTTACGTTTGCAATCGAAAGAAAAATGACTATAGTTGGAGAAGTAATGGCCCCTAAACTATGTTCTGGGATGAAAGTTACAGCTTCAGTGAAATCCGTTTGCAAATCGGAGTGATAGATTAGAATCTAGAGCCAACGGTAAGTTTTCTATGTTAAACCATTACACCATTGAAAAACTGGTTACGTTTGCAAGTGAAAGAAAAATGACTATAGTTGAAGAAGTAATGGCCCCTAAACTATGTTCTGGGATGAAAGTTACAGCTTCAGTGAAATCCGTTTGCAAATCGGAGTGACAGATTAGAATCTAGAGCCAACGGTAAGTTTTCTATGTTAAACCAATACACCATTGAAAAACTGATTACGTTTGCAATCGAAAGAAAAATGACTATAGTTGAAGAAGTAATGGCCCCTAAACTATGTTCTGGGATGAAAGTTACAGCTTCAGTGAAATCCGTTTGCAAATCGGAGTGATAGATTAGAATCTAGAGCCAACGGTAAGTTTTCTATGTTAAACCATTACACCATTGAAAAACTGGTTACGTTTGCAATCGAAAGAAAAATGACTATAGTTGAAGAAGTAATGGCCCCTAAACTATGTTCTGGGATGAAAGTTACAGCTTCAGTGAAATCCGTTTGCAAATCGGAGTGATAGATTAGAATCTAGAGCCAACGGTAAGTTTTCTATGTTAAACCATTACACCATTGAAAAACTGGTTACGTTTGCAATCGAAAGAAAAATGACTATAGTTGAAGAAGTAATGGCCCCTACACTATGTTCTGGGATGAAAGTTACAGCTTCAGTGAAATCCGTTTGCAAATCGGAGTGATAGATTAGAATCTAGAGCCAACGGTAAGTTTTCTATGTTAAACCATTACACCATTGAAAAACTGGTTACGTTTGCAATCGAAAGAAAAATGACTATAGTTGAAGAAGTAATGGCCCCTAAACTATGTTCTGGGATGAAAATTACAGCTTCAGTGAAATCCGTTTGCAAATCGGAGTGACAGATTAGAATCTAGAGCCAACGGTAAGTTTTCTATGTTAAACCATTACACCATTGAAAAACTGGTTACGTTTGCAATCGAAAGAACAATGACTATAGTTGAAGAAGTAATGGCCCCTAAACTATGTTCTGGGATGAAAGTTACAGCTTCAGTGAAATCCGTTTGCAAATCGGAGTGATAGATTAGAATCTAGAGCCAACGGTAAGTTTTCTATGTTAAACCATTACACCATTGAAAAACTGGTTACGTTTGCAATCGAAAGAAAAATGACTATAGTTGAAGAAGTAATGGCCCCTAAACTATGTTCTGGGATGAAAGTTACAGCTTCAGTGAAATCCGTTTGCAAATCGGAGTGATAGATTAGAATCTAGAGCCAACGGTAAGTTTTCTATGTTAAACCATTACACCACTGAAAAACTGGTTACGTTTGCAATCGAAAGAAAAATGACTATAGTTGAAGAAGTAATGGCCCCTAAACTATGTTCTGGGATGAAAGTTACAGCTTCAGTGAAATCCGTTTGCAAATCGGAGTGATAGATTAGAATCTAGAGCCAACGGTAAGTTTTCTATGTTAAACCATTACACCATTGAAAAACTGGTTACGTTTGCAATCGAAAGAAAAATGACTATAGTTGGAGAAGTAATGGCCCCTAAACTATGTTCTGGGATGAAAGTTACAGCTTCAGTGAAATCCGTTTGCAAATCGGAGTGATAGATTAGAATCTAGAGCCAACGGTAAGTTTTCTATGTTAAACCATTACACCATTGAAAAACTGGTTACGTTTGCAAGTGAAAGAAAAATGACTATAGTTGAAGAAGTAATGGCCCCTAAACTATGTTCTGGGATGAAAGTTACAGCTTCAGTGAAATCCGTTTGCAAATCGGAGTGACAGATTAGAATCTAGAGCCAACGGTAAGTTTTCTATGTTAAACCAATACACCATTGAAAAACTGATTACGTTTGCAATCGAAAGAAAAATGACTATAGTTGAAGAAGTAATGGCCCCTAAACTATGTTCTGGGATGAAAGTTACAGCTTCAGTGAAATCCGTTTGCAAATCGGAGTGATAGATTAGAATCTAGAGCCAACGGTAAGTTTTCTATGTTAAACCATTACACCATTGAAAAACTGGTTACGTTTGCAATCGAAAGAAAAATGACTATAGTTGAAGAAGTAATGGCCCCTAAACTATGTTCTGGGATGAAAGTTACAGCTTCAGTGAAATCCGTTTGCAAATCGGAGTGATAGATTAGAATCTAGAGCCAACGGTAAGTTTTCTATGTTAAACCATTACACCATTGAAAAACTGGTTACGTTTGCAAGTGAAAGAAAAATGACTATAGTTGAAGAAGTAATGGCCCCTAAACTATGTTCTGGGATGAAAGTTACAGCTTCAGTGAAATCCCTTTGCAAATCGGAGTGATAGATTAGAATCTAGAGCCAACGGTAAGTTTTCTATGTTAAACCATTACACCATTGAAAAACTGGTTACGTTTGCAATCGAAAGAAAAATGACTATAGTTGAAGAAGTAATGGCCCCTAAACTATGTTCTGGGATGAAAGTTACAGCTTCAGTGAAATCCGTTTGCAAATCGGAGTGACAGATTAGAATCTAGAGCCAACGGTAAGTTTTCTATGTTAAACCATTACACCATTGAAAAACTGGTTACGTTTGCAATCGAAAGAAAAATGACTATAGTTGGAGAAGTAATGGCCCCTAAACTATGTTCTGGGATGAAAGTTACAGCTTCAGTGAAATCCGTTTGCAAATCGGAGTGACAGATTAGAATCTAGAGCCAACGGTAAGTTTTCTATGTTAAACCAATACACCATTGAAAAACTGGTTACGTTTGCAATCGAAAGAAAAATGACTATAGTTGAAGAAGTAATGGCCCCTAAACTATGTTCTGGGATGAAAGTTACAGCTTCAGTGAAATCCGTTTGCAAATCGGAGTGATAGATTAGAATCTAGAGCCAACGGTAAGTTTTCTATGTTAAACCATTACACCATTGAAAAACTGGTTACGTTTGCAATCGAAAGAAAAATGACTATAGTTGAAGAAGTAATGGCCCCTAAACTATGTTCTGGGATGAAAGTTACAGCTTCAGTGAAATCCGTTTGCAAATCGGAGTGATAGATTAGAATCTAGAGCCAACGGTAAGTTTTCTATGTTAAACCATTACACCATTGAAAAACTGGTTACGTTTGCAATCGAAAGAAAAATGACTATAGTTGAAGAAGTAATGGCCCCTAAACTATGTTCTGGGATGAAAATTACAGCTTCAGTGAAATCCGTTTGCAAATCGGAGTGACAGATTAGAATCTAGAGCCAACGGTAAGTTTTCTATGTTAAACCATTACACCATTGAAAAACTGGTTACGTTTGCAATCGAAAGAAAAATGACTATAGTTGAAGAAGTAATGGCCCCTAAACTATGTTCTGGGATGAAAGTTACAGCTTCAGTGAAATCCGTTTGCAAATCGGAGTGATAGATTAGAATCTAGAGCCAACGGTAAGTTTTCTATGTTAAACCATTACACCATTGAAAAACTGGTTACGTTTGCAATCGAAAGAAAAATGACTATAGTTGAAGAAGTAATGGCCCCTAAACTATGTTCTGGGATGAAAGTTACAGCTTCAGTGAAATCCGTTTGCAAATCGGAGTGACAGATTAGAATCTAGAGCCAACGGTAAGTTTTCTATGTTAAACCATTACACCATTGAAAAACTGGTTACGTTTGCAATCGAAAGAAAAATGACTATAGTTGGAGAAGTAATGGCCCCTAAACTATGTTCTGGGATGAAAGTTACAGCTTCAGTGAAATCCGTTTGCAAATCGGAGTGATAGATTAGAATCTAGAGCCAACGGTAAGTTTTCTATGTTAAACCATTACACCATTGAAAAACTGGTTACGTTTGCAATCGAAAGAAAAATGACTATAGTTGGAGAAGTAATGGCCCCTAAACTATGTTCTGGGATGAAAGTTACAGCTTCAGTGAAATCCGTTTGCAAATCGGAGTGATAGATTAGAATCTAGAGCCAACGGTAAGTTTTCTATGTTAAACCATTACACCATTGAAAAACTGGTTACGTTTGCAATCGAAAGAAAAATGACTATAGTTGAAGAAGTAATGGCCCCTAAACTATGTTCTGGGATGAAAGTTACAGCTTCAGTGAAATCCGTTTGCAAATCGGAGTGACAGATTAGAATCTAGAGCCAACGGTAAGTTTTCTATGTTAAACCATTACACCATTGAAAAACTGGTTACGTTTGCAATCGAAAGAAAAATGACTATAGTTGGAGAAGTAATGGCCCCTAAACTATGTTCTGGGATGAAAGTTACAGCTTCAGTGAAATCCGTTTGCAAATCGGAGTGATAGATTAGAATCTAGAGCCAACGGTAAGTTTTCTATGTTAAACCATTACACCATTGAAAAACTGGTTACGTTTGCAATCGAAAGAAAAATGACTATAGTTGGAGAAGTAATGGCCCCTAAACTATGTTCTGGGATGAAAGTTACAGCTTCAGTGAAATCCGTTTGCAAATCGGAGTGATAGATTAGAATCTAGAGCCAACGGTAAGTTTTCTATGTTAAACCATTACACCATTGAAAAACTGGTTACGTTTGCAATCGAAAGAAAAATGACTATAGTTGAAGAAGTAATGGCCCCTAAACTATGTTCTGGGATGAAAGTTACAGCTTCAGTGAAATCCGTTTGCAAATTGGAGTGATAGATTAGAATCTAGAGCCAACGGTAAGTTTTCTATGTTAAACCATTACACCATTGAAAAACTGGTTACGTTTGCAAGTGAAAGAAAAATGACTATAGTTGAAGAAGTAATGGCCCCTAAACTATGTTCTGGGATGAAAGTTACAGCTTCAGTGAAATCCGTTTGCAAATCGGAGTGACAGATTAGAATCTAGAGCCAACGGTAAGTTTTCTATGTTAAACCATTACACCATTGAAAAACTGGTTACGTTTGCAATCGAAAGAAAAATGACTATAGTTGAAGAAGTAATGGCCCCTAAACTATGTTCTGGGATGAAAGTTACAGCTTCAGTGAAATCCGTTTGCAAATCGGAGTGATAGATTAGAATCTAGAGCCAACGGTAAGTTTTCTATGTTAAACCATTACACCATTGAAAAACTGGTTACGTTTGCAATCGAAAGAAAAATGACTATAGTTGAAGAAGTAATGGCCCCTAAACTATGTTCTGGGATGAAAGTTACAGCTTCAGTGAAATCCGTTTGCAAATCGGAGTGATAGATTAGAATCTAGAGCCAACGGTAAGTTTTCTATGTTAAACCATTACACCATTGAAAAACTGGTTACGTTTGCAATCGAAAGAAAAATGACTATAGTTGAAGAAGTAATGGCCCCTAAACTATGTTCTGGGATGAAAATTACAGCTTCAGTGAAATCCGTTTGCAAATCGGAGTGACAGATTAGAATCTAGAGCCAACGGTAAGTTTTCTATGTTAAACCATTACACCATTGAAAAACTGGTTACGTTTGCAATCGAAAGAACAATGACTATAGTTGAAGAAGTAATGGCCCCTAAACTATGTTCTGGGATGAAAGTTACAGCTTCAGTGAAATCCGTTTGCAAATCGGAGTGATAGATTAGAATCTAGAGCCAACGGTAAGTTTTCTATGTTAAACCATTACACCATTGAAAAACTGGTTACGTTTGCAATCGAAAGAAAAATGACTATAGTTGAAGAAGTAATGGCCCCTAAACTATGTTCTGGGATGAAAGTTACAGCTTCAGTGAAATCCGTTTGCAAATCGGAGTGATAGATTAGAATCTAGAGCCAACGGTAAGTTTTCTATGTTAAACCATTACACCACTGAAAAACTGGTTACGTTTGCAATCGAAAGAAAAATGACTATAGTTGAAGAAGTAATGGCCCCTAAACTATGTTCTGGGATGAAAGTTACAGCTTCAGTGAAATCCGTTTGCAAATCGGAGTGATAGATTAGAATCTAGAGCCAACGGTAAGTTTTCTATGTTAAACCATTACACCATTGAAAAACTGGTTACGTTTGCAATCGAAAGAAAAATGACTATAGTTGGAGAAGTAATGGCCCCTAAACTATGTTCTGGGATGAAAGTTACAGCTTCAGTGAAATCCGTTTGCAAATCGGAGTGATAGATTAGAATCTAGAGCCAACGGTAAGTTTTCTATGTTAAACCATTACACCATTGAAAAACTGGTTACGTTTGCAAGTGAAAGAAAAATGACTATAGTTGAAGAAGTAATGGCCCCTAAACTATGTTCTGGGATGAAAGTTACAGCTTCAGTGAAATCCGTTTGCAAATCGGAGTGACAGATTAGAATCTAGAGCCAACGGTAAGTTTTCTATGTTAAACCAATACACCATTGAAAAACTGATTACGTTTGCAATCGAAAGAAAAATGACTATAGTTGAAGAAGTAATGGCCCCTAAACTATGTTCTGGGATGAAAGTTACAGCTTCAGTGAAATCCGTTTGCAAATCGGAGTGATAGATTAGAATCTAGAGCCAACGGTAAGTTTTCTATGTTAAACCATTACACCATTGAAAAACTGGTTACGTTTGCAATCGAAAGAAAAATGACTATAGTTGAAGAAGTAATGGCCCCTAAACTATGTTCTGGGATGAAAGTTACAGCTTCAGTGAAATCCGTTTGCAAATCGGAGTGATAGATTAGAATCTAGAGCCAACGGTAAGTTTTCTATGTTAAACCATTACACCATTGAAAAACTGGTTACGTTTGCAAGTGAAAGAAAAATGACTATAGTTGAAGAAGTAATGGCCCCTAAACTATGTTCTGGGATGAAAGTTACAGCTTCAGTGAAATCCCTTTGCAAATCGGAGTGATAGATTAGAATCTAGAGCCAACGGTAAGTTTTCTATGTTAAACCATTACACCATTGAAAAACTGGTTACGTTTGCAATCGAAAGAAAAATGACTATAGTTGAAGAAGTAATGGCCCCTAAACTATGTTCTGGGATGAAAGTTACAGCTTCAGTGAAATCCGTTTGCAAATCGGAGTGACAGATTAGAATCTAGAGCCAACGGTAAGTTTTCTATGTTAAACCATTACACCATTGAGAAACTGGTTACGTTTGCAATCGAAAGAAAAATGACTATAGTTGGAGAAGTAATGGCCCCTAAACTATGTTCTGGGATGAAAGTTACAGCTTCAGTGAAATCCGTTTGCAAATCGGAGTGACAGATTAGAATCTAGAGCCAACGGTAAGTTTTCTATGTTAAACCAATACACCATTGAAAAACTGGTTACGTTTGCAATCGAAAGAAAAATGACTATAGTTGAAGAAGTAATGGCCCCTAAACTATGTTCTGGGATGAAAGTTACAGCTTCAGTGAAATCCGTTTGCAAATCGGAGTGATAGATTAGAATCTAGAGCCAACGGTAAGTTTTCTATGTTAAACCATTACACCATTGAAAAACTGGTTACGTTTGCAATCGAAAGAAAAATGACTATAGTTGAAGAAGTAATGGCCCCTAAACTATGTTCTGGGATGAAAGTTACAGCTTCAGTGAAATCCGTTTGCAAATCGGAGTGATAGATTAGAATCTAGAGCCAACGGTAAGTTTTCTATGTTAAACCATTACACCATTGAAAAACTGGTTACGTTTGCAATCGAAAGAAAAATGACTATAGTTGAAGAAGTAATGGCCCCTAAACTATGTTCTGGGATGAAAATTACAGCTTCAGTGAAATCCGTTTGCAAATCGGAGTGACAGATTAGAATCTAGAGCCAACGGTAAGTTTTCTATGTTAAACCATTACACCATTGAAAAACTGGTTACGTTTGCAATCGAAAGAAAAATGACTATAGTTGAAGAAGTAATGACCCCTAAACTATGTTCTGGGATGAAAGTTACAGCTTCAGTGAAATCCGTTTGCAAATCGGAGTGATAGATTAGAATCTAGAGCCAACGGTAAGTTTTCTATGTTAAACCATTACACCATTGAAAAACTGGTTACGTTTGCAATCGAAAGAAAAATGACTATAGTTGAAGAAGTAATGGCCCCTAAACTATGTTCTGGGATGAAAGTTACAGCTTCAGTGAAATCCGTTTGCAAATCGGAGTGACAGATTAGAATCTAGAGCCAACGGTAAGTTTTCTATGTTAAACCATTACACCATTGAAAAACTGGTTACGTTTGCAATCGAAAGAAAAATGACTATAGTTGGAGAAGTAATGGCCCCTAAACTATGTTCTGGGATGAAAGTTACAGCTTCAGTGAAATCCGTTTGCAAATCGGAGTGATAGATTAGAATCTAGAGCCAACGGTAAGTTTTCTATGTTAAACCATTACACCATTGAAAAACTGGTTACGTTTGCAATCGAAAGAAAAATGACTATAGTTGGAGAAGTAATGGCCCCTAAACTATGTTCTGGGATGAAAGTTACAGCTTCAGTGAAATCCGTTTGCAAATCGGAGTGATAGATTAGAATCTAGAGCCAACGGTAAGTTTTCTATGTTAAACCATTACACCATTGAAAAACTGGTTACGTTTGCAATCGAAAGAAAAATGACTATAGTTGAAGAAGTAATGGCCCCTAAACTATGTTCTGGGATGAAAGTTACAGCTTCAGTGAAATCCGTTTGCAAATCGGAGTGATAGATTAGAATCTAGAGCCAACGGTAAGTTTTCTATGTTAAACCATTACACCATTGAAAAACTGGTTACGTTTGCAAGTGAAAGAAAAATGACTATAGTTGAAGAAGTAATGGCCCCTAAACTATGTTCTGGGATGAAAGTTACAGCTTCAGTGAAATCCGTTTGCAAATCGGAGTGACAGATTAGAATCTAGAGCCAACGGTAAGTTTTCTATGTTAAACCAATACACCATTGAAAAACTGGTTACGTTTGCAATCGAAAGAAAAATGACTATAGTTGAAGAAGTAATGGCCCCTAAACTATGTTCTGGGATGAAAGTTACAGCTTCAGTGAAATCCGTTTGCAAATCGGAGTGATAGATTAGAATCTAGAGCCAACGGTAAGTTTTCTATGTTAAACCATTACACCATTGAAAAACTGGTTACGTTTGCAATCGAAAGAAAAATGACTATAGTTGAAGAAGTAATGGCCCCTAAACTATGTTCTGGGATGAAAGTAACAGCTTCAGTGAAATCCGTTTGCAAATCGGAGTGATAGATTAGAATCTAGAGCCAACGGTAAGTTTTCTATGTTAAACCATTACACCATTGAAAAACTGGTTACGTTTGCAAGTGAAAGAAAAATGACTATAGTTGAAGAAGTAATGGCCCCTAAACTATGTTCTGGGATGAAAGTTACAGCTTCAGTGAAATCCCTTTGCAAATCGGAGTGATAGATTAGAATCTAGAGCCAACGGTAAGTTTTCTATGTTAAACCATTACACCATTGAAAAACTGGTTACGTTTGCAATCGAAAGAAAAATGACTATAGTTGAAGAAGAAATGGCCCCTAAACTATGTTCTGGGATGAAAGTTACAGCTTCAGTGAAATCCGTTTGCAAATCGGAGTGATAGATTAGAATCTAGAGCCAACGGTAAGTTTTCTATGTTAAACCATTACACCATTGAAAAACTGGTTACGTTTGCAATCGAAAGAAAAATGACTATAGTTGAAGAGGTAATGGCCCCTAAACTATGTTCTGGGATGAAAGTTACAGCTTCAGTGAAATCCGTTTGCAAATCGGAGTGATAGATTAGAATCTAGAGCCAACGGTAAGTTTTCTATGTTAAACCATTACACCATTGAAAAACTGGTTACGTTTGCAAGTGAAAGAAAAATGACTATAGTTGAAGAAGTAATGGCCCCTAAACTATGTTCTGGGATGAAAGTTACAGCTTCAGTGAAATCCGTTTGCAAATCGGAGTGACAGATTAGAATCTAGAGCCAACGGTAAGTTTTCTATGTTAAACCATTACACCATTGAAAAACTGGTTACGTTTGCAATCGAAAGAAAAATGACTATAGTTGGAGAAGTAATGGCCCCTAAACTATGTTCTGGGATGAAAGTTACAGCTTCAGTGAAATCCGTTTGCAAATCGGAGTGACAGATTAGAATCTAGAGCCAACGGTAAGTTTTCTATGTTAAACCAATACACCATTGAAAAACTGGTTACGTTTGCAATCGAAAGAAAAATGACTATAGTTGAAGAAGTAATGGCCCCTAAACTATGTTCTGGGATGAAAGTTACAGCTTCAGTGAAATCCGTTTGCAAATCGGAGTGATAGATTAGAATCTAGAGCCAACGGTAAGTTTTCTATGTTAAACCATTACACCATTGAAAAACTGGTTACGTTTGCAATCGAAAGAAAAATGACTATAGTTGAAGAAGTAATGGCCCCTAAACTATGTTCTGGGATGAAAGTTACAGCTTCAGTGAAATCCGTTTGCAAATCGGAGTGATAGATTAGAATCTAGAGCCAACGGTAAGTTTTCTATGTTAAACCATTACACCATTGAAAAACTGGTTACGTTTGCAATCGAAAGAAAAATGACTATAGTTGAAGAAGTAATGGCCCCTAAACTATGTTCTGGGATGAAAATTACAGCTTCAGTGAAATCCGTTTGCAAATCGGAGTGACAGATTAGAATCTAGAGCCAACGGTAAGTTTTCTATGTTAAACCATTACACCATTGAAAAACTGGTTACGTTTGCAATCGAAAGAACAATGACTATAGTTGAAGAAGTAATGGCCCCTAAACTATGTTCTGGGATGAAAGTTACAGCTTCAGTGAAATCCGTTTGCAAATCGGAGTGATAGATTAGAATCTAGAGCCAACGGTAACTTTTCTATGTTAAACCATTACACCATTGAAAAACTGGTTACGTTTGCAATCGAAAGAAAAATGACTATAGTTGAAGAAGTAATGGCCCCTAAACTATGTTCTGGGATGAAAGTTACAGCTTCAGTGAAATCCGTTTGCAAATCGGAGTGATAGATTAGAATCTAGAGCCAACGGTAAGTTTTCTATGTTAAACCATTACACCATTGAAAAACTGGTTACGTTTGCAATCGAAAGAAAAATGACTATAGTTGAAGAAGTAATGGCCCCTAAACTATGTTCTGGGATGAAAGTTACAGCTTCAGTGAAATCCGTTTGCAAATCGGAGTGATAGATTAGAATCTAGAGCCAACGGTAAGTTTTCTATGTTAAACCATTACACCATTGAAAAACTGGTTACGTTTGCAATCGAAAGAAAAATGACTATAGTTGAAGAAGTAATGGCCCCTAAACTATGTTCTGGGATGAAAGTTACAGCTTCAGTGAAATCCGTTTGCAAATCGGAGTGATAGATTAGAATCTAGAGCCAACGGTAAGTTTTCTATGTTAAACCATTACACCATTGAAAAACTGGTTACGTTTGCAAGTGAAAGAAAAATGACTATAGTTGAAGAAGTAATGGCCCCTAAACTATGTTCTGGGATGAAAGTTACAGCTTCAGTGAAATCCGTTTGCAAATCGGAGTGACAGATTAGAATCTAGAGCCAACGGTAAGTTTTCTATGTTAAACCAATACACCATTGAAAAACTGGTTACGTTTGCAATCGAAAGAAAAATGACTATAGTTGAAGAAGTAATGGCCCCTAAACTATGTTCTGGGATGAAAGTTACAGCTTCAGTGAAATCCGTTTGCAAATCGGAGTGATAGATTAGAATCTAGAGCCAACTGTAAGTTTTCTATGTTAAACCATTACACCATTGAAAAACTGGTTACGTTTGCAATCGAAAGAAAAATGACTATAGTTGAAGAAGTAATGGCCCCTAAACTATGTTCTGGGATGAAAGTTACAGCTTCAGTGAAATCCGTTTGCAAATCGGAGTGATAGATTAGAATCTAGAGCCAACGGTAAGTTTTCTATGTTAAACCATTACACCATTGAAAAACTGGTTACGTTTGCAAGTGAAAGAAAAATGACTATAGTTGAAGAAGTAATGGCCCCTAAACTATGTTCTGGGATGAAAGTTACAGCTTCAGTGAAATCCCTTTGCAAATCGGAGTGATAGATTAGAACCTAGAGCCAACGGTAAGTTTTCTATGTTAAACCATTACACCATTGAAAAACTGGTTACGTTTGCAATCGAAAGAAAAATGACTATAGTTGAAGAAGTAATGGCCCCTAAACTATGTTCTGGGATGAAAGTTACAGCTTCAGTGAAATCCGTTTGCAAATCGGAGTGACAGATTAGAATCTAGAGCCAACGGTAAGTTTTCTATGTTAAACCATTACACCATTGAAAAACTGGTTACGTTTGCAATCGAAAGAAAAATGACTATAGTTGAAGAAGTAATGGCCCCTAAACTATGTTCTGGGATGAAAGTTACAGCTTCAGTGAAATCCGTTTGCAAATCGGAGTGATAGATTAGAATCTAGAGCCAACGGTAAGTTTTCTATGTTAAACCATTACACCATTGAAAAACTGGTTACGTTTGCAATCGAAAGAAAAATGACTATAGTTGAAGAAGTAATGGCCCCTAAACTATGTTCTGGGATGAAAGTTACAGCTTCAGTGAAATCCGTTTGCAAATCGGAGTGATAGATTAGAATCTAGAGCCAACGGTAAGTTTTCTATGTTAAACCATTACACCATTGAAAAACTGGTTACGTTTGCAATCGAAAGAAAAATGACTATAGTTGAAGAAGTAATGGCCCCTAAACTATGTTCTGGGATGAAAGTTACAGCTTCAGTGAAATCCCTTTGCAAATCGGAGTGATAGATTAGAATCTAGAGCCAACGGTAAGTTTTCTATGTTAAACCATTACACCATTGAAAAACTGGTTACGTTTGCAATCGAAAGAAAAATGACTATAGTTGAAGAAGTAATGGCCCCTAAACTATGTTCTGGGATGAAAGTTACAGCTTCAGTGAAATCCGTTTGCAAATCGGAGTGATAGATTAGAATCTAGAGCCAACGGTAAGTTTTCTATGTTAAACCATTACACCATTGAAAAACTGGTTACGTTTGCAATCGAAAGAAAAATGACTATAGTTGGAGAAGTAATGGCCCCTAAACTATGTTCTGGGATGAAAGTTACAGCTTCAGTGAAATCCGTTTGCAAATCGGAGTGACAGATTAGAATCTAGAGCCAACGGTAAGTTTTCTATGTTAAACCAATACACCATTGAAAAACTGGTTACGTTTGCAATCGAAAGAAAAATGACTATAGTTGAAGAAGTAATGGCCCCTAAACTATGTTCTGGGATGAAAGTTACAGCTTCAGTGAAATCCGTTTGCAAATCGGAGTGATAGATTAGAATCTAGAGCCAACGGTAAGTTTTCTATGTTAAACCATTACACCATTGAAAAACTGGTTACGTTTGCAATCGAAAGAAAAATGACTATAGTTGAAGAAGTAATGGCCCCTAAACTATGTTCTGGGATGAAAGTTACAGCTTCAGTGAAATCCGTTTGCAAATCGGAGTGATAGATTAGAATCTAGAGCCAACGGTAAGTTTTCTATGTTAAACCATTACACCATTGAAAAACTGGTTACGTTTGCAATCGAAAGAAAAATGACTATAGTTGAAGAAGTAATGGCCCCTAAACTATGTTCTGGGATGAAAATTACAGCTTCAGTGAAATCCGTTTGCAAATCGGAGTGACAGATTAGAATCTAGAGCCAACGGTAAGTTTTCTATGTTAAACCATTACACCATTGAAAAACTGGTTACGTTTGCAATCGAAAGAACAATGACTATAGTTGAAGAAGTAATGGCCCCTAAACTATGTTCTGGGATGAAAGTTACAGCTTCAGTGAAATCCGTTTGCAAATCGGAGTGATAGATTAGAATCTAGAGCCAACGGTAAGTTTTCTATGTTAAACCATTACACCATTGAAAAACTGGTTACGTTTGCAATCGAAAGAAAAATGACTATAGTTGAAGAAGTAATGGCCCCTAAACTATGTTCTGGGATGAAAGTTACAGCTTCAGTGAAATCCGTTTGCAAATCGGAGTGATAGATTAGAATCTAGAGCCAACGGTAAGTTTTCTATGTTAAACCATTACACCATTGAAAAACTGGTTACGTTTGCAATCGAAAGAAAAATGACTATAGTTGAAGAAGTAATGGCCCCTAAACTATGTTCTGGGATGAAAGTTACAGCTTCAGTGAAATCCGTTTGCAAATCGGAGTGATAGATTAGAATCTAGAGCCAACGGTAAGTTTTCTATGTTAAACCATTACACCATTGAAAAACTGGTTACGTTTGCAATCGAAAGAAAAATGACTATAGTTGAAGAAGTAATGGCCCCTAAACTATGTTCTGGGATGAAAGTTACAGCTTCAGTGAAATCCGTTTGCAAATCGGAGTGACAGATTAGAATCTAGAGCCAACGGTAAGTTTTCTATGTTAAACCATTACACCATTGAAAAACTGGTTACGTTTGCAATCGAAAGAAAAATGACTATAGTTGGAGAAGTAATGGCCCCTAAACTATGTTCTGGGATGAAAGTTACAGCTTCAGTGAAATCCGTTTGCAAATCGGAGTGACAGATTAGAATCTAGAGCCAACGGTAAGTTTTCTATGTTAAACCATTACACCATTGAAAAACTGGTTACGTTTGCAATCGAAAGAAAAATGACTATAGTTGAAGAAGTAATGGCCCCTAAACTATGTTCTGGGATGAAAGTTACAGCTTCAGTGAAATCCGTTTGCAAATCGGAGTGACAGATTAGAATCTAGAGCCAACGGTAAGTTTTCTATGTTAAACCATTACACCATTGAAAAACTGGTTACGTTTGCAATCGAAAGAAAAATGACTATAGTTGAAGAAGTAATGGCCCCTAAACTATGTTCTGGGATGAAAGTTACAGCTTCAGTGAAATCCGTTTGCAAATCGGAGTGACAGATTAGAATCTAGAGCCAACGGTAAGTTTTCTATGTTAAACCATTACACCATTGAAAAACTGGTTACGTTTGCAATCGAAAGAAAAATGACTATAGTTGAAGAAGTAATGGCCCCTAAACTATGTTCTGGGATGAAAGTTACAGCTTCAGTGAAATCCGTTTGCAAATCGGAGTGACAGATTAGAATCTAGAGCCAACGGTAAGTTTTCTATGTTAAACCATTACACCATTGAAAAACTGGTTACGTTTGCAAGTGAAAGAAAAATGACTATAGTTGAAGAAGTAATGGCCCCTAAACTATGTTCTGGGATGAAAGTTACAGCTTCAGTGAAATCCCTTTGCAAATCGGAGTGATAGATTAGAATCTAGAGGCAACGGTAAGTTTTCTATGTTAAACCATTACACCATTGAAAAACTGGTTACGTTTGCAATCGAAAGAAAAATGACTATAGTTGAAGAAGTAATGGCCCCTAAACTATGTTCTGGGATGAAAGTTACAGCTTCAGTGAAATCCGTTTGCAAATCGGAGTGATAGATTAGAATCTAGAGCCAACGGTAAGTTTTCTATGTTAAACCATTACACCATTGAAAAACTGGTTACGTTTGCAATCGAAAGAAAAATGACTATAGTTGAAGAAGTAATGGCCCCTAAACTATGTTCTGGGATGAAAATTACAGCTTCAGTGAAATCCGTTTGCAAATCGGAGTGACAGATTAGAATCTAGAGCCAACGGTAAGTTTTCTATGTTAAACCAATACACCATTGAAAAACTGGTTACGTTTGCAATCGAAAGAAAAATGACTATAGTTGAAGAAGTAATGGCCCCTAAACTATGTTCTGGGATGAAAGTTACAGCTTCAGTGAAATCCGTTTGCAAATCGGAGTGATAGATTAGAATCTAGAGCCAACGGTAAGTTTTCTATGTTAAACCATTACACCATTGAAAAACTGGTTACGTTTGCAATCGAAAGAAAAATGACTATAGTTGAAGAAGTAATGGCCCCTAAACTATGTTCTGGGATGAAAGTTACAGCTTCAGTGAAATCCGTTTGCAAATCGGAGTGATAGATTAGAATCTAGAGCCAACGGTAAGTTTTCTATGTTAAACCATTACACCATTGAAAAACTGGTTACGTTTGCAAGTGAAAGAAAAATGACTATAGTTGAAGAAGTAATGGCCCCTAAACTATGTTCTGGGATGAAAGTTACAGCTTCAGTGAAATCCGTTTGCAAATCGGAGTGACAGATTAGAATCTAGAGCCAACGGTAAGTTTTCTATGTTAAACCAATACACCATTGAAAAACTGGTTACGTTTGCAATCGAAAGAAAAATGACTATAGTTGAAGAAGTAATGGCCCCTAAACTATGTTCTGGGATGAAAGTTACAGCTTCAGTGAAATCCGTTTGCAAATCGGAGTGATAGATTAGAATCTAGAGCCAACGGTAAGTTTTCTATGTTAAACCATTACACCATTGAAAAACTGGTTACGTTTGCAATCGAAAGAAAAATGACTATAGTTGAAGAAGTAATGGCCCCTAAACTATGTTCTGGGATGAAAGTTACAGCTTCAGTGAAATCCGTTTGCAAATCGGAGTGATAGATTAGAATCTAGAGCCAACGGTAAGTTTTCTATGTTAAACCATTACACCATTGAAAAACTGGTTACGTTTGCAAGTGAAAGAAAAATGACTATAGTTGAAGAAGTAATGGCCCCTAAACTATGTTCTGGGATGAAAGTTACAGCTTCAGTGAAATCCCTTTGCAAATCGGAGTGATAGATTAGAATCTAGAGCCAACGGTAAGTTTTCTATGTTAAACCATTACACCATTGAAAAACTGGTTACGTTTGCAATCGAAAGAAAAATGACTATAGTTGAAGAAGTAATGGCCCCTAAACTATGTTCTGGGATGAAAGTTACAGCTTCAGTGAAATCCGTTTGCAAATCGGAGTGACAGATTAGAATCTAGAGCCAACGGTAAGTTTTCTATGTTAAACCATTACACCATTGAAAAACTGGTTACGTTTGCAATCGAAAGAAAAATGACTATAGTTGGAGAAGTAATGGCCCCTAAACTATGTTCTGGGATGAAAGTTACAGCTTCAGTGAAATCCGTTTGCAAATCGGAGTGACAGATTAGAATCTAGAGCCAACGGTAAGTTTTCTATGTTAAACCAATCACAATATTTTTTATTGGAAAATTTTTCAAATTAAACATACAGTGGTCAAATGAATGACACATTGAGTAAACAACAGATATTACATAGTATATAAAACATTATATGAGTCATAGCATCTCATTATTACATACATCCCATGGTATATTGCCGTGGTTTTTATTCATTACAACAGTTATAGCATTATTACATCATATCATATAGACAGATAAACTGTTGTTATGATAGGGTTTTTTTGTTAAGATGGTTGTTGGATTTTTATCTTGGTTGTATGTACTGGGCGTTGAAGGGTGTTAATCAATGATTTTAAATATTTCACCTTTGTCTATTGTACTTAAAAAGAGATGTTTGGTGGAGCTGTACCTTAGGGAAATGGGGGTCCTACCCGCCTACAGAGATCCCCAAGGACGCGTCCACATATTGTATTATTGCTTTATGGATTCTTAGGTCTGGTGAAATATAATGCGGTATAGGGAATGGTGGTTCCAACAGCGTCATGTTGTGTCATTATGTCATTCCTCATGAGGTATGACTATTTCCCATCTAATATAACTCATTGTTAGGTTTGACAGTTTGCAGTTAGTAACTAACTAAAACAAAAACAGACTAAGACTAAGACTAAACTAAACTAAAACTAAGCTAAGCTAAGCTAAATGAATGAATCTAAGGTGAGTACCCTAGATTAGTCTAATGTATGCAGCTTTATGAGCTGGTCTTGTTCACTAAATGTGGGTCTCTTTATAGGTTAGTACTTTCAGCTATGGGGGAATGAGTTTGAATCATAAGCTTCCTTCTGACAGTGTCGACCTTGAATTTTTGAATGTGAGAGGGAGGTTGGGGGAGTCTACTGGTTAAAGAGTTTAGTTTCAGGATAAATAATTGACCACTGACTTGCCTTGTCCAGAAAGGACTGTACATCTCCGCATCTTAAAGCCCAAGCTTTTTCCGCTAATAAGTTTGATTCCACTCTTTTTATAATTTCTATAGTTGTTGGGATTACTGGAGATTTCCAGTTTTCTGCGATGCAGATTTTGGTAGTGATCATGATGTGGTTGAAAATTAGCCTTTCTCTAGAAGGCAAGTCCGTGGTTTTTAAATGCAGCAGAGCCATTCCTGGTGGAATGTTTGAGAGAGACACAGGCAATTTTTTAAGAAGTTGAGTAATTTCTTTCCATAATTTATGAATCTTTGGGCAATTCCAGAAAATATGAACAAGAGAACCTGTGTTATTACAATTTCTCCAACACATGGGAGACACTTTATCGTCGAATTTTGCGATTTTCTCTGGGGTAAGGTACCATTGCCAGATAAGTTTGATAAAATTCTCATGATGAGATATACAGTGGCTTGTCTTTTTTAAGGATCTATATGCTAATGCCCAATCATCTTGTTCTATATCCTCTTGTAAGATCTCCTGCCATTTCCTTAGCTGCCATTTCGGGGTTTCGTCTTTTAGGGACAAAAGTGATCTATAGAATATTGAAGTACCTTTAGATTTATAGTTTTGGGGATCAAGTAGTTTCCCAATTTGGGGAGGAAGTGAAATAGGATTAGATTCGTGTTTTGTCAAAAATTTGCGTATTCTAAAGTATTTTGGTTTATCAATTATGGGTATGTTATAAGTAGATACAAGATCTTCAAAAGATCTGATCTCCATATTGTTCAACAAATCATCTATCCATTCTATACCATGATCAATCCAATTGTTCACCGATAAGTTTCTCAAGGCCATGTTCAGATTTATTAAAGGTATTTTTTTGGGTTTGGCTAGTGGGTCTTTCTTGCACAGTTTTGTGAATTCTTTCCAAATTCTTAAGGTGTTGGCAGTAATAGGGTTAGATACTTTTGGTGGTACTTTCCAATTTAATCTGGATTCTAGGAATGTGGTAAAATCATTATCAGGTAGTTGAGATTCTTCGATTGATACCCAGTGTTTTGTGTCATCTTTAGTCCAGATTGCTCTGGATTGCTCCAGTATAGTGGCTTTGTAGTATTTTTCTATATCTGGCACACCAATGCCCATTTCAGAGGTGTGAGTGGTGAGAATTTTGTGTGATAGCCTTGAGGACTTGTTCATCAGAACAAATTTATTGATCTGTTTCTGGATAGAGGAAAAGAATTTTTGGGGGATTTTAATTGGAATATTTCTAAATAGATACAAAAATTGTGGTAATATCATCATTTTGAAAGCGGCAGACCTGCCCATCCATGAAAATTCTAATTTTGATAACGCTTCTAATTTGAGTTTTAATTTGTTGATCCATGGGTCAAAGTTTTCCTTGTATAGTAAGGAAATCGATGGTGTAAGGAAGATACCGAGATATTTGATGGATTTGTCAGTCCAGGTGAATGTACAGGAGTCTTTAAGATCTTGGATTGCTTTTGATTGGACATTGCATGGCATAACCACTGTTTTATTCTCGTTTAGTTTGTAATAGGATATTTTGGAGAATTCATCAAGTTCTGATTTTAAATTTGTTAAAGATATTTTTGGCTTTTGTAGATACAACAAGACATCATCAGCAAATAATCCAATTTTAGTCTCTGAATCTTTTAATTGTATACCATGTATTTTTTTGTTATCTCTAATTTTTTGCGCCAGGGGTTCCATGGTCATAATAAAAATCAAAGGGGATAAGGGGCATCCCTGACGAGTTCCGTTTGTAATATTAAATGAAGAAGACATAGTTCCAGATGACAGGACTCTTGCTGAGGGGTTTGAGTAAAGGGCCATTATAGCTTTATGCATAGTACCTATACAACCGAATTTGGTTAAGACGCTGGACATATATTTCCAGTTAACTCTGTCGAACGCCTTCTCCGCGTCTAAAGAGACGAAGAGGGTAGGCGTCCGACAGAGTTTAATTTCATGCATAAGAGCAAGGGCTTTCCTAGTGCTATCGTTTGTTCCTCTTCCTTTGACAAAGCCTGATTGGTCGGGTTTAATTAGTTGCGGAATAAGGGGAGTTAATCTGTTAGCTATTATGCGAGCATATAGCTTGAGGTCGGTATTTAATAAAGAGATGGGTCTATAGTTCCCTGGATCTGTGGGGTCTTTCCCTTTTTTAGGGATAGTAGTGATTACTGCAGAGAGAGATTCTTTGGGAAAGACGCCGAGAGTTGCCACCTCATTAAACATATCTACTAGAGGTTTGGATAAGATGTCGGTAAATTTCTTATAATAATCATTCACAAAGCCGTCAACTCCCGGCGCCTTGTCCTTTTTTAAGGCTTTAATTGCTAATTCTACCTCTTGTTGGGTGAATGGGATATTGATTTGTTTAATTTCAAAGTCTGATAGTTGAGGTAAGTTAATCTTTTCTAAATAATGATCAATCTCCTGTTGGTCTGGGGAATGTGTTTGGGGGTCCTCACTAAGGTTGTATAATTTTTTATAATATGTGGCAAGGGAGTCTACTATGTCATTCGGGTGGTGAACGATAATATTTGAAATGGGGTTTTTAATTTTTATAATTCTCTGTTTGACTCTACGGCCTTTGATTTTTAAAGCCATGGCTTTCCCAGCTTTATTTCTGTCCGAGTACCAATTCTCTTTTAGTATGGATTGCCACTTGTCATATTGATCATACAAGTTTTCTGCCAATTCTTGTCTTGTTCGTTCTAATTTTGATATTAAGTCTTTCCTCTTGTTCATAGATACTTCTTTCTCCAAAGATTTTAATTCATTAAGTAATTTGTCAGTTTTTTCCCTGAATTTTCTTTTTAAAATTGCACTGTGTTTCATAAAGATACCTCGAATGTATGCTTTATGCGCATTCCATAGGGTAGATCTAGAGATTCCCTCTGTGTCGTTAAACCTAAAGTACTCCTCTAGGTCTTTTTTGATACTAGGAAAAGAGTGTTCAGAATGAAGAACTGTTTTGTTCATTCTCCATGAGGTATTATTACAGGGAGGTCCCTGTAAATCAATTTTAGCTGATAGTGGGGCATGGTCTGACCATATTCTACTTCCTATTTCCACATCTGAAAACAAGGGGAGAGTAAATTTGTCTGTTAGGATATAGTCAATCCTAGTAAAAGAGTGATAGATAGAAGAGAAGAAGGTGCATTGTCTACTTTGTGGGTGCAGACATCTCCATACATCATATAGTTCGAAGTTAGCTAGATTAGATTGTATGTTAGCCGGGTTTTTTCTTATGGTGCAAGAGCGATCTAATGATGGGTCTGTGACTGCATTCAAATCTCCCGTGATAACCAATGCACCTTTCTTCATCTTCGTAATTTTGTTTAATTTTTTGTTTAAGAAGCTAGACTGATGCAAGTTGGGGGAATAAATATTTGCTATTGTGTATTCTTGAGAGTTAATTTTCCCCACAACGACCACCAGTCTACCATCTATGCTGCTATATGTATCTATCTGTTCGAATCCTAATGAATCGCGTATTGCAATACATACTCCTCTTTTCTTTTTGCTAGGTAGAGTGGCGTGGTAGATCTTAGAGAAATTCTGCAGTTTAAACTTAGCTGCCCCTTTGGAATTTAAATGTGTCTCTTGGAGACATAATAAGTCTACTTTTTCATCTTTAACTAATTTATTAACTAAGAATCTTTTCCTATAGGAGTTTACTCCTCTCACATTTAGGGAGAGAATATTAAGTTTTTGCGACATTCTTTTTTTGAGAATTGCAGTTACATGATACAAACATTTTTAGGTCGAAGCCGTCAGTATAAAACCTCAAACAAATAATTGAAAGAATTCTGTTAAACAAGAAACATATCTTATGTAGTCCATAGCTGGTGGAAAGAAAGTTGGTTAATTGGAATATGAGACCATATAGTGCATATTTGTACTTATACTTATCGTAGGACCAGTTCCAAAAGTAGTAGCTTTTTGAACAAGTTAGAAGCTGGATCCTGTAACAGTTGCTGAAAAATAGAAAACACACAACAACAAGAAAGAGAACATTGCAGTGTAACATGTTGCATGCATCAATTACCATGGGTCTAAAAGACCTAATCCTTTCCAAGGATTATCAGGGGATTCTCCTCTGAAAGCAGAAAAGGGGGATAAGTATCCCGAGGAGAAGGTCCTGTTGGGGGGAAAGTTTGTGGCATGAGACCACTGAGTGTAGTTTTAAGTTCCTCCACTTGCTGAGGAGGATTTCTCACCCTCTGGTTTCTCATGGGTCCATTCCATTTGTTGGGTTTCTGCAGGAGGAAGGGCAAGTCTCCTTTCTTTAACGTTCACGTTCACAGTCTGAAGTTTCCATCGGTGTAGCAGTTCAAATCCTTCTTTAGGAGAATGTAGAGCGATGATCCTTCCATTTTCTCTTAGTAGGAGTTTGGTTGGGAAACCCCATTGGTAGGCAATGTTATTTTGTCTTAGCGTCGCGGTAATTGGGCCAAACTCCCTTCTAGCTTTCAAGGTCATCTGCGATAAGTCAGAATAAAGAGTCAGTTCTTGGTAGGGATCTGGGAGTTTTTTCCCTTTCTTTGTTGAGGCCAGAAATTGATCCTTTACGTGGTAAAAGTGTACCCGAGTGATGACATCTCGAGGAACTTTTTCAGGGAGAAAACTGGGTTTCGGCAGTCTATGTGTACGATCCAAAACCAACTCCGAGTCAGGAACATTTGGAAGTGTGGTTTTGATTATGTCTTTAACATATTCTTGTAATCCTTCCGTGGTGACTGATTCAGGAATGCCTCTGATCTTGACGTTGTTACGTCTATTACGGTCCTCTGAGTCGATTATTTTTTCTTTCATCCATTGGACGTCTTCGTATACCTCATTGTGTGAGTCCACAAGTTCATTGTGTGCTTGAGCGAATTGTTTCACCTTTTGCTCGACCGTATGCATTCTTTTATCTGTAGAGATCGCAAACTGTGTAAATTGATCCGTCAACTTCCTCACTTCAGCTTGCATTGTTGATTGGATCATTTTCTGGAAGGAGATCATAAAGTCCCTGAAAAAGGTTTGGGTAATGGGTTGATCAGAATTCGGAAATTTCTCGATCAAGTCCGGGAAATTCTGTTCTTCCAGATCCTCTTGATTTTCCAGTCTTTTCTTGGATTTGGCTGGACTACGTGTAGAGGGAGATGTGGGAGAGTCATCTTCATCTTCTTCAGTATCATCTTGGCTTTGGTCGCCTGGAAATACGCGTTGGGCTTCTGTTTGTACGCCTGGATGTTCTGGTGAAAATACGCGTTGGCCGCTAGATTGTACGCGTGGATCCCTTACATGTACGCGTTCGTCATCAAATTGTACGCGTGAAAGTACGCGTGCGTTACTCCGCATGCGTAAATTCTGCCCGCGGGACCCACCTTCGTTCTCCGGTTCTGGGGGGAATTGAGCGGCGGTTTTTGTATCCTCCAGGTGGTAGAGGGGTGAGAAGGCGTTTCGCCGCGGTAGTGGGTCGTTCTGCTCACCCTGGTAGTAGCTGCTGCTGCTTCTTCTTCCCTCATGGCGGCGGCCATCTTGGTCTGGATCTGTGTACCAGGCCTCAAGCTTCCTCGGCTTGGGGGAGTCTTTCTTCCTCTTAGGAGTGATTCTTCTGGGGTCCATGATGGTCAGAGAGTGTTCCCCCTCGATCTTGCTGCAAAAAATCTGATTTTTGGAGGTGCTGTGAGTTGCTTTAGCAGTGTGTCTCTCAGAGCTGCAGACTCACACAGCCATTCAGCTCTGCCTCCAGGCCACGCCCCTTTCTATGTTAAACCAATACACCATTGAAAAACTGGTTACGTTTGCAATCGAAAGAAAAATGACTATAGTTGGAGAAGTAATGGCCCCTAAACTATGTTCTGGGATGAAAGTTACAGCTTCAGTGAAATCCGTTTGCAAATCGGAGTGATAGATTAGAATCTAGAGCCAACGGTAAGTTTTCTATGTTAAACCATTACACCATTGAAAAACTGGTTACGTTTGCAATCGAAAGAAAAATGACTATAGTTGAAGAAGTAATGGCCCCTAAACTATGTTCTGGGATGAAAGTTACAGCTTCAGTGAAATCCGTTTGCAAATCGGAGTGATAGATTAGAATCTAGAGCCAACGGTAAGTTTTCTATGTTAAACCATTACACCATTGAAAAACTGGTTACGTTTGCAATCGAAAGAAAAATGACTATAGTTGAAGAAGTAATGGCCCCTAAACTATGTTCTGGGATGAAAATTACAGCTTCAGTGAAATCCGTTTGCAAATCGGAGTGACAGATTAGAATCTAGAGCCAACGGTAAGTTTTCTATGTTAAACCATTACACCATTGAAAAACTGGTTACGTTTGCAATCGAAAGAACAATGACTATAGTTGAAGAAGTAATGGCCCCTAAACTATGTTCTGGGATGAAAGTTACAGCTTCAGTGAAATCCGTTTGCAAATCGGAGTGATAGATTAGAATCTAGAGCCAACGGTAAGTTTTCTATGTTAAACCATTACACCATTGAAAAACTGGTTACGTTTGCAATCGAAAGAAAAATGACTATAGTTGAAGAAGTAATGGCCCCTAAACTATGTTCTGGGATGAAAGTTACAGCTTCAGTGAAATCCGTTTGCAAATCGGAGTGATAGATTAGAATCTAGAGCCAACGGCAAGTTTTCTATGTTAAACCATTACACCATTGAAAAACTGGTTACGTTTGCAATCGAAAGAAAAATGACTATAGTTGAAGAAGTAATGGCCCCTAAACTATGTTCTGGGATGAAAGTTACAGCTTCAGTGAAATCCGTTTGCAAATCGGAGTGATAGATTAGAATCTAGAGCCAACGGTAAGTTTTCTATGTTAAACCATTACACCATTGAAAAACTGGTTACGTTTGCAATCGAAAGAAAAATGACTATAGTTGAAGAAGTAATGGCCCCTAAACTATGTTCTGGGATGAAAGTTACAGCTTCAGTGAAATCCGTTTGCAAATCGGAGTGATAGATTAGAATCTAGAGCCAACGGTAAGTTTTCTATGTTAAACCATTACACCATTGAAAAACTGGTTACGTTTGCAAGTGAAAGAAAAATGACTATAGTTGAAGAAGTAATGGCCCCTAAACTATGTTCTGGGATGAAAGTTACAGCTTCAGTGAAATCCGTTTGCAAATCGGAGTGACAGATTAGAATCTAGAGCCAACGGTAAGTTTTCTATGTTAAACCAATACACCATTGAAAAACTGGTTACGTTTGCAATCGAAAGAAAAATGACTATAGTTGAAGAAGTAATGGCCCCTAAACTATGTTCTGGGATGAAAGTTACAGCTTCAGTGAAATCCGTTTGCAAATCGGAGTGATAGATTAGAATCTAGAGCCAACGGTAAGTTTTCTATGTTAAACCATTACACCATTGAAAAACTGGTTACGTTTGCAATCGAAAGAAAAATGACTATAGTTGAAGAAGTAATGGCCCCTAAACTATGTTCTGGGATGAAAGTTACAGCTTCAGTGAAATCCGTTTGCAAATCGGAGTGATAGATTAGAATCTAGAGCCAACGGTAAGTTTTCTATGTTAAACCATTACACCATTGAAAAACTGGTTACGTTTGCAAGTGAAAGAAAAATGACTATAGTTGAAGAAGTAATGGCCCCTAAACTATGTTCTGGGATGAAAGTTACAGCTTCAGTGAAATCCCTTTGCAAATCGGAGTGATAGATTAGAATCTAGAGCCAACGGTAAGTTTTCTATGTTAAACCATTACACCATTGAAAAACTGGTTACGTTTGCAATCGAAAGAAAAATGACTATAGTTGAAGAAGTAATGGCCCCTAAACTATGTTCTGGGATGAAAGTTACAGCTTCAGTGAAATCCGTTTGCAAATCGGAGTGATAGATTAGAATCTAGAGCCAACGGTAAGTTTTCTATGTTAAACCATTACACCATTGAAAAACTGGTTACGTTTGCAATCGAAAGAAAAATGACTATAGTTGAAGAAGTAATGGCCCCTAAACTATGTTCTGGGATGAAAGTTACAGCTTCAGTGAAATCCGTTTGCAAATCGGAGTGATAGATTAGAATCTAGAGCCAACGGTAAGTTTTCTATGTTAAACCATTACACCATTGAAAAACTGGTTACGTTTGCAAGTGAAAGAAAAATGACTATAGTTGAAGAAGTAATGGCCCCTAAACTATGTTCTGGGATGAAAGTTACAGCTTCAGTGAAATCCGTTTGCAAATCGGAGTGACAGATTAGAATCTAGAGCCAACGGTAAGTTTTCTATGTTAAACCATTACACCATTGAAAAACTGGTTACGTTTGCAATCGAAAGAAAAAATGACTATAGTTGGAGAAGTAATGGCCCCTAAACTATGTTCTGGGATGAAAGTTACAGCTTCAGTGAAATCCGTTTGCAAATCGGAGTGACAGATTAGAATCTAGAGCCAACGGTAAGTTTTCTATGTTAAACCAATACACCATTGAAAAACTGGTTACGTTTGCAATCGAAAGAAAAATGACTATAGTTGAAGAAGTAATGGCCCCTAAACTATGTTCTGGGATGAAAGTTACAGCTTCAGTGAAATCCGTTTGCAAATCGGAGTGATAGATTAGAATCTAGAGCCAACGGTAAGTTTTCTATGTTAAACCATTACACCATTGAAAAACTGGTTACGTTTGCAATCGAAAGAAAAATGACTATAGTTGAAGAAGTAATGGCCCCTAAACTATGTTCTGGGATGAAAGTTACAGCTTCAGTGAAATCCGTTTGCAAATCGGAGTGATAGATTAGAATCTAGAGCCAACGGTAAGTTTTCTATGTTAAACCATTACACCATTGAAAAACTGGTTACGTTTGCAATCGAAAGAAAAATGACTATAGTTGAAGAAGTAATGGCCCCTAAACTATGTTCTGGGATGAAAATTACAGCTTCAGTGAAATCCGTTTGCAAATCGGAGTGACAGATTAGAATCTAGAGCCAACGGTAAGTTTTCTATGTTAAACCATTACACCATTGAAAAACTGGTCACGTTTGCAATCGAAAGAACAATGACTATAGTTGAAGAAGTAATGGCCCCTAAACTATGTTCTGGGATGAAAGTTACAGCTTCAGTGAAATCCGTTTGCAAATCGGAGTGATAGATTAGAATCTAGAGCCAACGGTAAGTTTTCTATGTTAAACCATTACACCATTGAAAAACTGGTTACGTTTGCAATCGAAAGAAAAATGACTATAGTTGAAGAAGTAATGGCCCCTAAACTATGTTCTGGGATGAAAGTTACAGCTTCAGTGAAATCAGTTTGCAAATCGGAGTGATAGATTAGAATCTAGAGCCAACGGTAAGTTTTCTATGTTAAACCATTACACCATTGAAAAACTGGTTACGTTTGCAATCGAAAGAAAAATGACTATAGTTGAAGAAGTAATGGCCCCTAAACTATGTTCTGGGATGAAAGTTACAGCTTCAGTGAAATCCGTTTGCAAATCGGAGTGATAGATTAGAATCTAGAGCCAACGGTAAGTTTTCTATGTTAAACCATTACACCATTGAAAAACTGGTTACGTTTGCAATCGAAAGAAAAATGACTATAGTTGAAGAAGTAATGGCCCCTAAACTATGTTCTGGGATGAAAGTTACAGCTTCAGTGAAATCCGTTTGCAAATCGGAGTGATAGATTAGAATCTAGAGCCAACGGTAAGTTTTCTATGTTAAACCATTACACCATTGAAAAACTGGTTACGTTTGCAAGTGAAAGAAAAATGACTATAGTTGAAGAAGTAATGGCCCCTAAACTATGTTCTGGGATGAAAGTTACAGCTTCAGTGAAATCCGTTTGCAAATCGGAGTGACAGATTAGAATCTAGAGCCAACGGTAAGTTTTCTATGTTAAACCAATACACCATTGAAAAACTGGTTACGTTTGCAATCGAAAGAAAAATGACTATAGTTGAAGAAGTAATGGCCCCTAAACTATGTTCTGGGATGAAAGTTACAGCTTCAGTGAAATCCGTTTGCAAATCGGAGTGATAGATTAGAATCTAGAGCCAACGGTAAGTTTTCTATGTTAAACCATTACACCATTGAAAAACTGGTTACGTTTGCAATCGAAAGAAAAATGACTATAGTTGAAGAAGTAATGGCCCCTAAACTATGTTCTGGGATGAAAGTTACAGCTTCAGTGAAATCCGTTTGCAAATCGGAGTGATAGATTAGAATCTAGAGCCAACGGTAAGTTTTCTACGTTAAACCATTACACCATTGAAAAACTGGTTACGTTTGCAAGTGAAAGAAAAATGACTATAGTTGAAGAAGTAATGGCCCCTAAACTATGTTCTGGGATGAAAGTTACAGCTTCAGTGAAATCCCTTTGCAAATCGGAGTGATAGATTAGAATCTAGAGCCAACGGTAAGTTTTCTATGTTAAACCATTACACCATTGAAAAACTGGTTACGTTTGCAATCGAAAGAAAAATGACTATAGTTGAAGAAGTAATGGCCCCTAAACTATGTTCTGGGATGAAAGTTACAGCTTCAGTGAAATCCGTTTGCAAATCGGAGTGACAGATTAGAATCTAGAGCCAACGGTAAGTTTTCTATGTTAAACCATTACACCATTGAAAAACTGGTTACGTTTGCAATCGAAAGAAAAATGACTATAGTTGAAGAAGTAATGGCCCCTAAACTATGTTCTGGGATGAAAGTTACAGCTTCAGTGAAATCCGTTTGCAAATCGGAGTGATAGATTAGAATCTAGAGCCAACGGTAAGTTTTCTATGTTAAACCATTACACCATTGAAAAACTGGTTACGTTTGCAATCGAAAGAAAAATGACTATAGTTGAAGAAGTAATGGCCCCTAAACTATGTTCTGGGATGAAAGTTACAGCTTCAGTGAAATCCGTTTGCAAATCGGAGTGATAGATTAGAATCTAGAGCCAACGGTAAGTTTTCTATGTTAAACCATTACACCATTGAAAAACTGGTTACGTTTGCAATCGAAAGAAAAATGACTATAGTTGAAGAAGTAATGGCCCCTAAACTATGTTCTGGGATGAAAATTACAGCTTCAGTGAAATCCGTTTGCAAATCGGAGTGACAGATTAGAATCTAGAGCCAACGGTAAGTTTTCTATGTTAAACCATTACACCATTGAAAAACTGGTTACGTTTGCAATCGAAAGAACAATGACTATAGTTGAAGAAGTAATGGCCCCTAAACTATGTTCTGGGATGAAAGTTACAGCTTCAGTGAAATCCGTTTGCAAATCGGAGTGATAGATTAGAATCTAGAGCCAACGGTAAGTTTTCTATGTTAAACCATTACACCATTGAAAAACTGGTTACGTTTGCAAGTGAAAGAAAAATGACTATAGTTGAAGAAGTAATGGCCCCTAAACTATGTTCTGGGATGAAAGTTACAGCTTCAGTGAAATCCGTTTGCAAATCGGAGTGACAGATTAGAATCTAGAGCCAACGGTAAGTTTTCTATGTTAAACCAATACACCATTGAAAAACTGGTTACGTTTGCAATCGAAAGAAAAATGACTATAGTTGAAGAAGTAATGGCCCCTAAACTATGTTCTGGGATGAAAGTTACAGCTTCAGTGAAATCCGTTTGCAAATCGGAGTGATAGATTAGAATCTAGAGCCAACGGTAAGTTTTCTATGTTAAACCATTACACCATTGAAAAACTGGTTACGTTTGCAATCGAAAGAAAAATGACTATAGTTGAAGAAGTAATGGCCCCTAAACTATGTTCTGGGATGAAAGTTACAGCTTCAGTGAAATCCGTTTGCAAATCGGAGTGATAGATTAGAATCTAGAGCCAACGGTAAGTTTTCTACGTTAAACCATTACACCATTGAAAAACTGGTTACGTTTGCAAGTGAAAGAAAAATGACTATAGTTGAAGAAGTAATGGCCCCTAAACTATGTTCTGGGATGAAAGTTACAGCTTCAGTGAAATCCCTTTGCAAATCGGAGTGATAGATTAGAATCTAGAGCCAACGGTAAGTTTTCTATGTTAAACCATTACACCATTGAAAAACTGGTTACGTTTGCAATCGAAAGAAAAATGACTATAGTTGAAGAAGTAATGGCCCCTAAACTATGTTCTGGGATGAAAGTTACAGCTTCAGTGAAATCCGTTTGCAAATCGGAGTGACAGATTAGAATCTAGAGCCAACGGTAAGTTTTCTATGTTAAACCATTACACCATTGAAAAACTGGTTACGTTTGCAATCGAAAGAAAAATGACTATAGTTGAAGAAGTAATGGCCCCTAAACTATGTTCTGGGATGAAAGTTACAGCTTCAGTGAAATCCGTTTGCAAATCGGAGTGATAGATTAGAATCTAGAGCCAACGGTAAGTTTTCTATGTTAAACCATTACACCATTGAAAAACTGGTTACGTTTGCAATCGAAAGAAAAATGACTATAGTTGAAGAAGTAATGGCCCCTAAACTATGTTCTGGGATGAAAGTTACAGCTTCAGTGAAATCCGTTTGCAAATCGGAGTGATAGATTAGAATCTAGAGCCAACGGTAAGTTTTCTATGTTAAACCATTACACCATTGAAAAACTGGTTACGTTTGCAATCGAAAGAAAAATGACTATAGTTGAAGAAGTAATGGCCCCTAAACTATGTTCTGGGATGAAAATTACAGCTTCAGTGAAATCCGTTTGCAAATCGGAGTGACAGATTAGAATCTAGAGCCAACGGTAAGTTTTCTATGTTAAACCATTACACCATTGAAAAACTGGTTACGTTTGCAATCGAAAGAACAATGACTATAGTTGAAGAAGTAATGGCCCCTAAACTATGTTCTGGGATGAAAGTTACAGCTTCAGTGAAATCCGTTTGCAAATCGGAGTGATAGATTAGAATCTAGAGCCAACGGTAAGTTTTCTATGTTAAACCATTACACCATTGAAAAACTGGTTACGTTTGCAATCGAAAGAAAAATGACTATAGTTGAAGAAGTAATGGCCCCTAAACTATGTTCTGGGATGAAAGTTACAGCTTCAGTGAAATCCGTTTGCAAATCGGAGTGATAGATTAGAATCTAGAGCCAACGGTAAGTTTTCTATGTTAAACCATTACACCACTGAAAAACTGGTTACGTTTGCAATCGAAAGAAAAATGACTATAGTTGAAGAAGTAATGGCCCCTAAACTATGTTCTGGGATGAAAGTTACAGCTTCAGTGAAATCCGTTTGCAAATCGGAGTGATAGATTAGAATCTAGAGCCAACGGTAAGTTTTCTATGTTAAACCATTACACCATTGAAAAACTGGTTACGTTTGCAATCGAAAGAAAAATGACTATAGTTGAAGAAGTAATGGCCCCTAAACTATGTTCTGGGATGAAAGTTACAGCTTCAGTGAAATCCGTTTGCAAATCGGAGTGATAGATTAGAATCTAGAGCCAACGGTAAGTTTTCTATGTTAAACCATTACACCATTGAAAAACTGGTTACGTTTGCAAGTGAAAGAAAAATGACTATAGTTGAAGAAGTAATGGCCCCTAAACTATGTTCTGGGATGAAAGTTACAGCTTCAGTGAAATCCGTTTGCAAATCGGAGTGACAGATTAGAATCTAGAGCCAACGGTAAGTTTTCTATGTTAAACCAATACACCATTGAAAAACTGGTTACGTTTGCAATCGAAAGAAAAATGACTATAGTTGAAGAAGTAATGGCCCCTAAACTATGTTCTGGGATGAAAGTTACAGCTTCAGTGAAATCCGTTTGCAAATCGGAGTGATAGATTAGAATCTAGAGCCAACGGTAAGTTTTCTATGTTAAACCATTACACCATTGAAAAACTGGTTACGTTTGCAATCGAAAGAAAAATGACTATAGTTGAAGAAGTAATGGCCCCTAAACTATGTTCTGGGATGAAAGTTACAGCTTCAGTGAAATCCGTTTGCAAATCGGAGTGATAGATTAGAATCTAGAGCCAACGGTAAGTTTTCTATGTTAAACCATTACACCATTGAAAAACTGGTTACGTTTGCAAGTGAAAGAAAAATGACTATAGTTGAAGAAGTAATGGCCCCTAAACTATGTTCTGGGATGAAAGTTACAGCTTCAGTGAAATCCCTTTGCAAATCGGAGTGATAGATTAGAATCTAGAGCCAACGGTAAGTTTTCTATGTTAAACCATTACACCATTGAAAAACTGGTTACGTTTGCAATCGAAAGAAAAATGACTATAGTTGAAGAAGTAATGGCACCTAACCTATGTTCTGGGATGAAAGTTACAGCTTCAGTGAAATCCGTTTGCAAATCGGAGTGACAGATTAGAATCTAGAGCCAACGGTAAGTTTTCTATGTTAAACCATTACACCATTGAAAAACTGGTTACGTTTGCAATCGAAAGAAAAATGACTATAGTTGGAGAAGTAATGGCCCCTAAACTATGTTCTGGGATGAAAGTTACAGCTTCAGTGAAATCCGTTTGCAAATCGGAGTGACAGATTAGAATCTAGAGCCAACGGTAAGTTTTCTATGTTAAACCAATACACCATTGAAAAACTGGTTACGTTTGCAATCGAAAGAAAAATGACTATAGTTGAAGAAGTAATGGCCCCTAAACTATGTTCTGGGATGAAAGTTACAGCTTCAGTGAAATCCGTTTGCAAATCGGAGTGATAGATTAGAATCTAGAGCCAACGGTAAGTTTTCTATGTTAAACCATTACACCATTGAAAAACTGGTTACGTTTGCAATCGAAAGAAAAATGACTATAGTTGAAGAAGTAATGGCCCCTAAACTATGTTCTGGGATGAAAGTTACAGCTTCAGTGAAATCCGTTTGCAAATCGGAGTGATAGATTAGAATCTAGAGCCAACGGTAAGTTTTCTATGTTAAACCATTACACCATTGAAAAACTGGTTACGTTTGCAATCGAAAGAAAAATGACTATAGTTGAAGAAGTAATGGCCCCTAAACTATGTTCTGGGATGAAAATTACAGCTTCAGTGAAATCCGTTTGCAAATCGGAGTGACAGATTAGAATCTAGAGCCAACGGTAAGTTTTCTATGTTAAACCATTACACCATTGAAAAACTGGTTACGTTTGCAATCGAAAGAAAAATGACTATAGTTGAAGAAGTAATGGCCCCTAAACTATGTTCTGGGATGAAAGTTACAGCTTCAGTGAAATCCGTTTGCAAATCGGAGTGATAGATTAGAATCTAGAGCCAACGGTAAGTTTTCTATGTTAAACCATTACACCATTGAAAAACTGGTTACGTTTGCAATCGAAAGAAAAATGACTATAGTTGAAGAAGTAATGGCCCCTAAACTATGTTCTGGGATGAAAGTTACAGCTTCAGTGAAATCCGTTTGCAAATCGGAGTGACAGATTAGAATCTAGAGCCAACGGTAAGTTTTCTATGTTAAACCATTACACCATTGAAAAACTGGTTACGTTTGCAATCGAAAGAAAAATGACTATAGTTGGAGAAGTAATGGCCCCTAAACTATGTTCTGGGATGAAAGTTACAGCTTCAGTGAAATCCGTTTGCAAATCGGAGTGATAGATTAGAATCTAGAGCCAACGGTAAGTTTTCTATGTTAAACCATTACACCATTGAAAAACTGGTTACGTTTGCAATCGAAAGAAAAATGACTATAGTTGGAGAAGTAATGGCCCCTAAACTATGTTCTGGGATGAAAGTTACAGCTTCAGTGAAATCCGTTTGCAAATCGGAGTGACAGATTAGAATCTAGAGCCAACGGTAAGTTTTCTATGTTAAACCAATACACCATTGAAAAACTGGTTACGTTTGCAATCGAAAGAAAAATGACTATAGTTGAAGAAGTAATGGCCCCTAAACTATGTTCTGGGATGAAAGTTACAGCTTCAGTGAAATCCGTTTGCAAATCGGAGTGATAGATTAGAATCTAGAGCCAACGGTAAGTTTTCTATGTTAAACCATTACACCATTGAAAAACTGGTTACGTTTGCAATCGAAAGAAAAATGACTATAGTTGAAGAAGTAATGGCCCCTAAACTATGTTCTGGGATGAAAGTTACAGCTTCAGTGAAATCCGTTTGCAAATCGGAGTGATAGATTAGAATCTAGAGCCAACGGTAAGTTTTCTATGTTAAACCATTACACCATTGAAAAACTGGTTACGTTTGCAATCGAAAGAAAAATGACTATAGTTGAAGAAGTAATGGCCCCTAAACTATGTTCTGGGATGAAAATTACAGCTTCAGTGAAATCCGTTTGCAAATCGGAGTGACAGATTAGAATCTAGAGCCAACGGTAAGTTTTCTATGTTAAACCATTACACCATTGAAAAACTGGTTACGTTTGCAATCGAAAGAACAATGACTATAGTTGAAGAAGTAATGGCCCCTAAACTATGTTCTGGGATGAAAGTTACAGCTTCAGTGAAATCCGTTTGCAAATCGGAGTGATAGATTAGAATCTAGAGCCAACGGTAAGTTTTCTATGTTAAACCATTACACCATTGAAAAACTGGTTACGTTTGCAATCGAAAGAAAAATGACTATAGTTGAAGAAGTAATGGCCCCTAAACTATGTTGTGGGATGAAAGTTACAGCTTCAGTGAAATCCGTTTGCAAATCGGAGTGATAGATTAGAATCTAGAGCCAACTGTAAGTTTTCTATGTTAAACCATTACACCATTGAAAAACTGGTTACGTTTGCAATCGAAAGAAAAATGACTATAGTTGAAGAAGTAATGGCCCCTAAACTATGTTCTGGGATGAAAGTTACAGCTTCAGTGAAATCCGTTTGCAAATCGGAGTGATAGATTAGAATCTAGAGCCAACGGTAAGTTTTCTATGTTAAACCATTACACCATTGAAAAACTGGTTACGTTTGCAATCGAAAGAAAAATGACTATAGTTGAAGAAGTAATGGCCCCTAAACTATGTTCTGGGATGAAAGTTACAGCTTCAGTGAAATCCGTTTCCAAATCGGAGTGATAGATTAGAATCTAGAGCCAACGGTAAGTTTTCTATGTTAAACCATTACACCATTGAAAAACTGGTTACGTTTGCAAGTGAAAGAAAAATGACTATAGTTGAAGAAGTAATGGCCCCTAAACTATGTTCTGGGATGAAAGTTACAGCTTCAGTGAAATCCGTTTGCAAATCGGAGTGACAGATTAGAATCTAGAGCCAACTGTAAGTTTTCTATGTTAAACCATTACACCATTGAAAAACTGGTTACGTTTGCAATCGAAAGAAAAATGACTATAGTTGAAGAAGTAATGGCCCCTAAACTATGTTCTGGGATGAAAGTTACAGCTTCAGTGAAATCCGTTTGCAAATCGGAGTGATAGATTAGAATCTAGAGCCAACGGTAAGTTTTCTATGTTAAACCATTACACCATTGAAAAACTGGTTACGTTTGCAAGTGAAAGAAAAATGACTATAGTTGAAGAAGTAATGGCCCCTAAACTATGTTCTGGGATGAAAGTTACAGCTTCAGTGAAATCCCTTTGCAAATCGGAGTGATAGATTAGAATCTAGAGCCAACGGTAAGTTTTCTATGTTAAACCATTACACCATTGAAAAACTGGTTACGTTTGCAATCGAAAGAAAAATGACTATAGTTGAAGAAGTAATGGCCCCTAAACTATGTTCTGGGATGAAAGTTACAGCTTCAGTGAAATCCGTTTGCAAATCGGAGTGACAGATTAGAATCTAGAGCCAACGGTAAGTTTTCTATGTTAAACCATTACACCATTGAAAAACTGGTTACGTTTGCAATCGAAAGAAAAATGACTATAGTTGAAGAAGTAATGGCCCCTAAACTATGTTCTGGGATGAAAGTTACAGCTTCAGTGAAATCCGTTTGCAAATCGGAGTGATAGATTAGAATCTAGAGCCAACGGTAAGTTTTCTATGTTAAACCATTACACCATTGAAAAACTGGTTACGTTTGCAATCGAAAGAAAAATGACTATAGTTGAAGAAGTAATGGCCCCTAAACTATGTTCTGGGATGAAAGTTACAGCTTCAGTGAAATCCGTTTGCAAATCGGAGTGATAGATTAGAATCTAGAGCCAACGGTAAGTTTTCTATGTTAAACCATTACACCATTGAAAAACTGGTTACGTTTGCAATCGAAAGAAAAATGACTATAGTTGAAGAAGTAATGGCCCCTAAACTATGTTCTGGGATGAAAATTACAGCTTCAGTGAAATCCGTTTGCAAATCGGAGTGACAGATTAGAATCTAGAGCCAACGGTAAGTTTTCTATGTTAAACCATTACACCATTGAAAAACTGGTTACGTTTGCAATCGAAAGAACAATGACTATAGTTGAAGAAGTAATGGCCCCTAAACTATGTTCTGGGATGAAAGTTACAGCTTCAGTGAAATCCGTTTGCAAATCGGAGTGATAGATTAGAATCTAGAGCCAACGGTAAGTTTTCTATGTTAAACCATTACACCATTGAAAAACTGGTTACGTTTGCAATCGAAAGAAAAATGACTATAGTTGAAGAAGTAATGGCCCCTAAACTATGTTCTGGGATGAAAGTTACAGCTTCAGTGAAATCCGTTTGCAAATCGGAGTGATAGATTAGAATCTAGAGCCAACGGTAAGTTTTCTATGTTAAACCATTACACCATTGAAAAACTGGTTACGTTTGCAATCGAAAGAAAAATGACTATAGTTGAAGAAGTAATGGCCCCTAAACTATGTTCTGGGATGAAAGTTACAGCTTCAGTGAAATCCGTTTGCAAATCGGAGTGATAGATTAGAATCTAGAGCCAACGGTAAGTTTTCTATGTTAAACCATTACACCATTGAAAAACTGGTTACGTTTGCAATCGAAAGAAAAATGACTATAGTTGAAGAAGTAATGGCCCCTAAACTATGTTCTGGGATGAAAGTTACAGCTTCAGTGAAATCCGTTTGCAAATCGGAGTGATAGATTAGAATCTAGAGCCAACGGTAAGTTTTCTATGTTAAACCATTACACCATTGAAAAACTGGTTACGTTTGCAAGTGAAAGAAAAATGACGGGGGCGCTAGAGAGGCGCTGCAGGGAGAAGACGTGTTCCCTGTGAGCTCCTGTTTTCCAGCCAGATTAAGACACCTCTAGAAGACTGATCGGGGCATGAAGCACCTCGCCTGAAAGCTCAGCACCCCAGCAATGCAAAGAGCCTCTCAAGAATATCCACTGAGAAGCCGTGCGACCGTGAAACCCTTGCTTTCGCCTTTCAAGTACAAGAGACCTTTCTCCAAGATGGCCGCCCAGCCTCAGCATGGAGCCAAGGCCCCGCTGCCTGCATCTCCTCAGCCGGATCAACAGGCTCCCCAGGAGCAATCACAGGGTGTCCACAGCCCGGAGCCGACCCAGAGGACCCCTCCGCAGGTAATACCCACACCGGGGCTTGCTGTAACAGGTATGACGGCGGAGGAGCTAGTAGCGCTAATGAAATCCGTATTCCGTACGGAACTCCGTACGGAACTCCGTGAAGCAGTTACGGAATTATCCCAGCAGATTGCGGAAATTGGCCAGAGGGTGAATACGTTAGAGTCCCAAGCTGACGAGATAGTGGGGGCACTCAATGTTGACAGAGAGGCCATAGATGCCCATGACGACCGCTTAGATGCCCATGAGGCCAAATTAGAAGACCTGGAGAATAGAAGCAGGCGGGCAAACATCCGCATACGTGGTCTGCCTGAAGCCTGTGCAGATTTTGAGGGGGTCGCAAATAAATTGTTCAAAACTATTCTCCCCCCTGATGATGCGTCAACCTTGAGAATAGTGCGGATTCATAGGGCCTTGGCCAAACCCCGCAATCCAGATCTTCCGAGAGACATCATAGCCAAACTCTCGGCCGAAGACTTGCGCGACAAGGTACTTCTAGCTGCACGTGACATGGACCAACTACCTGGGGTCCCACCTGCGGTCCAGTTATACACTGATCTGGCCCCTTCTACCATTGCTAAGCGAAGGGACATGCGACCATACACACTGGCCCTCCAAAAGAAAGCCATTCGCTACAAGTGGGGATTCCCGTTTCTCCTGTCCTTTAAAATTGGAGGCAAAATCTACAACTGCAACACTCCAAAAGATGCGGCTGCAGCTTTAAATGAACTAAATATCCCATTCGTCCTCCCGCCGACCACTATACAGTCCCCTAAAGAACAAAGGCCCCAGGGACCATCCAGAATCTGGAACACGGCTAGAGCAAGCAAGTTTCGCCCAAGATCTTTGGCTCTAGAAATGGGTCCTCCAACTTGATCCTGTCTCTCCTCTAACATGGGATCTGTCGTTTCCTTATGGTGGGCCACTTTATGATGCTGGTCCCACCACTGGTTCTGTTCTCTTTCAACATGGGCCCCTTTATGATGTTGGGCCCAGTGTAAAACTTTTGTTTCTTACCTTATTTCTCCATTTAGGCTAGACTATTAACACCACAGTCATGTTCTTGGAATTGTCTGACTGGAATGCTGGTCCCACTAACGTTTATATTGAGGCTGGTTTCATCAGCTTAAATTTTGAGACATCCTTTCCCGGTAGATGTGGCCCCTTTATGATGTTGGGCCCACTACGTGCGTATGTTTAAAAGACCTAATGGTCCTACATGAAGGATATGACACCCCCTTCGGCGGGCCTATCTCTTGATGGAGCCCCCTTTAAGGGCAAGAGGGACCCCTTTATGATGTCGGGCCCTTTCATGTCAAGAAACAACTTCATGGAACTTTCGAAGATCTTTGTCCTCTTTATATGACATGTATTGTTATCTTGATGGCATCTTTGCTTATATTTTTGTTTTTATTGGCATTTGCAAGGTTATAAGTACAAGTGAGTGTATTTGATTAGGCTTCGCTTATTTTTATTTAGATTAAATATATGTGTGGGGGGCTTAATCCCTGTACACCTTAGAGTAAATAGTATGATACCTACACTCCCCAACGAGCTAGGCATATCATCAACTATAGATAGAACAGTTTGCCCCTCAGTCAGTCCATCATTAGCTGATTTTCAGATGAGTCTGGCTGGGAAAACCATAGTTGTTCCCCCATACAAAATGCCAGGTGGTGAGCCCATCTCTCTTTGGGTTCCCCTCCTCGCATTGTTTTTGCACCATTGTGCAACGTTTTTTTTCCAGAGTTCATACGCTTTACTACAGATACATTTGGACCCACCTGGTGAGAAGGGTCCACAATATTTCTTTTTACCACCCTATAATTCTACCCATGAAAAGCTCGAAAGGAGGCCTGCCCCCCTGGCCGACGAGGCCACACTTTTCTATTACCAATTTCACAAACCATGGCTACGAGACCAATTAATATAATTTCCCATAATGTCAGGGGCTTTAACTCCCCGCAAAAAAGACAAAAGGCATTCACCTACTACTCCCAGTCCCATCCTGATATCCTGGCTTTACAGGAAACCCATTTCTCTACCAAATCCTCCCCTAAATTTTTCAACAAAAACTACACTCGGGTTTTCATGTCTAACTATCATAAAAAACAGAGAGGAGTGGCCACCTTTTTGGCCAACTCCTTCCCTCTGGAAGTATCTACCCAATTGGTTGACGACCAGGGAACATATAATATTATCCTAGGAAACCTCCATAATCGAGTCCTCTGTATAGTCAACATGTATGCCCCACCGAATCTGGTCAAGACAACCATTAATAAAATCTCTGAGATCCTCCTGACACTACAATATGATTCTTTAATATGGCTGGGAGATTTTAATCTAGCACCAAATGATGTCCTTGACAAAACACTTCCAACCCGTCCATCGGATGCCAGGAAAAATAGGGAATACTTTGATAATGTGTTGAAACAATACTCATTAATTGATTCCTGGAGGGAGTATAATGGAGCACGGAAAGGCTACTCATATTATTCAGCACCTCACAACTCCTATTCCAGGATAGACCTGGTCCTGATCTCTTCTCATTGTGCCTCTAGCTTGGCCTATTCAAGGCACCTATTGTGCTCTTGGTCAGACCATGACCCAATTTTAACATCTATGACCTCTTTATTACCAAAGACACAGAGGGCCCCTTGGAGACTCAATGAGAAACTTTTATACAACCCGGAGATATGTGGGGAAATAGATAGAGCCCTGGACGACTACTTTGCTGAGAACGCCACTCCCGAAGTTACACCGGCAATATGCTGGCTGGCTCATAAAGCAGTAATCAGAGGCCACCTCATTAAAGTGGCATCCAAACATAAGAGACAAAGAGGAATTATAATTTCTAATTTAGAGCATAAGATTACTACCCTTCATCACATTAATCAGAGTAGCCCTTCGAGATACCTTAGTAAGCAAATCTACGACCTAAACACTCAGTTGGAGGCCATTTTGAATGCCGAGTGCGAAAAAGCCTTAAGTTGGACCAATGCAAAAGCCTACGACCAAATTAACAAGCCCAACAGGTGGCTAGCACAAAAATTAAGGGCACAACAGTCACTGAACAGGATAGTGAGAATTAAAGATGCAAAGGGTAAAATTATGGCCAACCCAGATAAAATATATGAAGCCTTTTTATCTTATTACAAACAATTATACAAGGATAAAGATCCTTATAGTGCTGCAGAGGCCAGATCCAACTTTTTGAATTCCACTCTCCATAAAACTCTATCCCCACTTACTGTGACGCAGCTTAACCAAAATATCACCTCTGAGGAACTCCGAGAGGCCATTAAAAAGACAAAAAATGCTAAATCACCGGGCCCAGATGGCCTAACAGCCCTTTACTATAAAAAATTTGAGCACACCTTAACTCCTCATATGCTAAAATTCTTTAACACCATATTGAAGGGCCACTCTCCTCCCCAAGAATTCCTTGCGTCTTCTATTGTAATGATTCCAAAGCCCCAAAGAGACCCACTTTTAACTAAAAATTATCGCCCAATATCTCTACTTGGAGTTGACTATAAATTATTTACAGCCATACTTGCAGCCAGGCTTAATAATATCCTTCCTGCCTTAATACATAAAGACCAGGTGGGATTTATTCCCGCTAGGCAGGCTTCGGACAATATCCGCAAAATTGTGGATATACAACATTTCTCTAGCAGGTCTCCTTCATGTCTAGCCATTTTGGCTTTGGACATGGAGAAGGCCTTTGATTTGATCAAGTGGCCATATATGATCTCGGTCCTTCAAAAGTATGGATTTACTGGCAACTATTTGAACGCTATAAGAGCCCTTTATTCGTCTCCCACTGCTTACCTCAAAATGCCGGCAGTCAGCAGGGTGTCGTTCCCAATTGAAAGGGGGACTAGACAGGGGTGTCCTCTATCACCGGCGATATTCGCCTTAATGATTGAACCCCTTGCTGAAATGATTAGACGAACTCCTGATATACAAGGAGTCACTATAGGTGCAAAAGAGTATAAATTATCCTTGTTTGCGGACGACATCCTGCTGACACTGTCATCCCCTCAAACATCTATACCGACCCTCTTGAAGGTGATAGATGAATTCTCATTATTTTCAGGCTTCAAACTAAATTTAGAAAAGTCCGAGCTGATGCTATCGAACACTACTATTAAAGCAGGTCAGGAGCTGGCACGCTCCTTTGGCCTACAGTACCAACCGAGATATGTAAAATATCTGGGTATAAATTTAACGATAGATCCTTCTAAGCTATACGAACAAAACTATCCCTCAATGCTACGAAAATTGGGCAATGACCTAGATACCTGGAATAATTATCCAATTTCCCTTTTGGGAAGGGTGACCTCAGTGAGAATGACATTACTACCGCGCATTCTTTATCTATTCCGGGTCTTGCCTGTTCAAATCAAAAAAGGAGCATTGGGAAGACTCCAAAAACAAATCCAGCAATTCATCTGGCGAAAGCGCAAGGCACGTATCAAATATGCCACTCTGGCAAGGCCTAGAGACATGGGAGGTCTGAATGCCCCAATCCTTCTAAACTATTATTATGCTGCTCAGCTGACACAGCTAGCGGCAGCAAATTCGACATCTAATGTGCCCATCTGGGTAGAATTGGAATCAGGGCTTCTCAATCCTGCATCCCTCACTGGCCTGATGTGGTCTAAAGTGATCCACACTACTAAAATTAGAAAAAAGGCCCCGGTTGCCGCGCACTCCTTGGGCTTGTGGTCTAAGCTAAGATTTTCCCATGCTTTACAGTCTCCAATTTCGTGCTTGACGAATATATTTAGAAATCCTGATTTTCCAGGAGGCCTTCAAACTCACAAATTTGCATGGTGGATCTCGAAGGGCTACCTCACGCTTGGCAAATATATGTCTCACTTTAAACTAGCTTCACCTGCCCAATTTAGTAAAGATAAAAATGTCCCATATGATGAGATGGATAATCTAGCCGTGATATTTAAATACCTGCAATCCTTGGACAGTGGGGGAGAGATTCTGATATATACTCCGTTTGAAGTCAAATGCAAAAATTATGCTATGGAAAAGGGTCTTATTTCAGACCTATATTTGACAATGTGCCATACAGGTATGACTCCTAAACTAAAAGTTCATGAAAGCTGGGAGCGGGATTGCAACATTACTTTCTCTGAAGCAAGATGGGCCCACTGTTGCTCAACCCTTACGAGAGGGTCATTATTCTTTTCATCTATTGAAACGTCTCTAAAACTGTTCCATAGAATATACTTTACGCCTTCAAGGCTAAGCCTATTTTACCATGACTCTTCTGACCTCTGTTTTAGAAACTGCCATATGAGGGGAGACCTATGGCATATATGGTGGGATTGCCCGACAGTTCAACATTATTGGAAAGCAATATGGAACAAATTATCTCTAATGTTGGGCAAGCAAATCCCCATGGACCCATCGGTGGCCCTTTTAGGGAATAGGCCTGAATCTGTGTTGCACCCAGCCCATAAGCTTATCCAATTCGTGATGGCACAAGCCAAAAGGCACATTGCCTCCCACTGGAGACAACCCCTTCTGTCCGTGGACGATATGTTCAGAGACCTAAACAAAACAATGCTCTCGGAGCACATCAGAGCTAAAATTTTTGACAGGTTAGAAAATTTCTTCAAAATATGGGATCCATGGATACAGTATCAAGACAACCAAGGTCTCAGATATACCCTTCATACATTCTAATACCCCTGACATTATACACTGCCCTGAAATACGAGTTGGCTCTGAAGGCGCGGGATGGGTTTGGTTCCTTTCGGTATCATTGAAAGAAATGGTGGTAGAGATTTGAAGCGTAATTCTCACCGTTCATTCCCCTTCCTTTTCCCTCACTTTTCCTACTTTATCCCTTGGATTGGTCCATTGGCATGCTGTGGTACACCCACTCATGGACCATTCCTTGTTATCCCATCCCTGATCCCCTACCCTTCCCTCTCAGTCCTTGCCTTTTCCTTACTTCCCCCCCTCCCCCATTGTATGGCAATTGTGATCTAGTGGTTACCTTATTTATAACCTTGAGAAGAATTATTATGACCACCTAGTTATGAAAAATATATGATGATGTTTCTTCTAGCTTATCCCCATGTGTGGGGATCATTGTCATAATCTCTGTATATTTGTGTTATCTTCAATAAAAACCCTTGAAACGAAAGAAAAATGACTATAGTTGAAGAAGTAATGGCCCCTAAACTATGTTCTGGGATGAAAGTTACAGCTTCAGTGAAATCCGTTTGCAAATCGGAGTGACAGATTAGAATCTAGAGCCAACGGTAAGTTTTCTATGTTAAACCAATACACCATTGAAAAACTGGTTACGTTTGCAATCGAAAGAAAAATGACTATAGTTGAAGAAGTAATGGCCCCTAAACTATGTTCTGGGATGAAAGTTACAGCTTCAGTGAAATCCGTTTGCAAATCGGAGTGATAGATTAGAATCTAGAGCCAACGGTAAGTTTTCTATGTTAAACCATTACACCATTGAAAAACTGGTTACGTTTGCAATCGAAAGAAAAATGACTATAGTTGAAGAAGTAATGGCCCCTAAACTATGTTCTGGGATGAAAGTTACAGCTTCAGTGAAATCCGTTTGCAAATCGGAGTGATAGATTAGAATCTAGAGCCAACGGTAAGTTTTCTATGTTAAACCATTACACCATTGAAAAACTGGTTACGTTTGCAAGTGAAAGAAAAATGACTATAGTTGAAGAAGTAATGGCCCCTAAACTATGTTCTGGGATGAAAGTTACAGCTTCAGTGAAATCCCTTTGCAAATCGGAGTGATAGATTAGAATCTAGAGCCAACGGTAAGTTTTCTATGTTAAACCATTACACCATTGAAAAACTGGTTACGTTTGCAATCGAAAGAAAAATGACTATAGTTGAAGAAGTAATGGCCCCTAAACTATGTTCTGGGATGAAAGTTACAGCTTCAGTGAAATCCGTTTGCAAATCGGAGTGACAGATTAGAATCTAGAGCCAACGGTAAGTTTTCTATGTTAAACCATTACACCATTGAAAAACTGGTTACGTTTGCAATCGAAAGAAAAATGACTATAGTTGGAGAAGTAATGGCCCCTAAACTATGTTCTGGGATGAAAGTTACAGCTTCAGTGAAATCCGTTTGCAAATCGGAGTGACAGATTAGAATCTAGAGCCAACGGTAAGTTTTCTATGTTAAACCAATACACCATTGAAAAACTGGTTACGTTTGCAATCGAAAGAAAAATGACTATAGTTGAAGAAGTAATGGCCCCTAAACTATGTTCTGGGATGAAAGTTACAGCTTCAGTGAAATCCGTTTGCAAATCGGAGTGATAGATTAGAATCTAGAGCCAACGGTAAGTTTTCTATGTTAAACCATTACACCATTGAAAAACTGGTTACGTTTGCAATCGAAAGAAAAATGACTATAGTTGAAGAAGTAATGGCCCCTAAACTATGTTCTGGGATGAAAGTTACAGCTTCAGTGAAATCCGTTTGCAAATCGGAGTGATAGATTAGAATCTAGAGCCAACGGTAAGTTTTCTATGTTAAACCATTACACCATTGAAAAACTGGTTACGTTTGCAATCGAAAGAAAAATGACTATAGTTGAAGAAGTAATGGCCCCTAAACTATGTTCTGGGATGAAAGTTACAGCTTCAGTGAAATCCGTTTGCAAATCGGAGTGATAGATTAGAATCTAGAGCCAACGGTAAGTTTTCTATGTTAAACCATTACACCATTGAAAAACTGGTTACGTTTGCAATCGAAAGAAAAATGACTATAGTTGAAGAAGTAATGGCCCCTAAACTATGTTCTGGGATGAAAGTTACAGCTTCAGTGAAATCCGTTTGCAAATCGGAGTGATAGATTAGAATCTAGAGCCAACGGTAAGTTTTCTATGTTAAACCATTACACCATTGAAAAACTGGTTACGTTTGCAAGTGAAAGAAAAATGACTATAGTTGAAGAAGTAATGGCCCCTAAACTATGTTCTGGGATGAAAGTTACAGCTTCAGTGAAATCCGTTTGCAAATCGGAGTGATAGATTAGAATCTAGAGCCAACGGTAAGTTTTCTATGTTAAACCATTACACCATTGAAAAACTGGTTACGTTTGCAATCGAAAGAAAAATGACTATAGTTGAAGAAGTAATGGCCCCTAAACTATGTTCTGGGATGAAAGTTACAGCTTCAGTGAAATCCGTTTGCAAATCGGAGTGACAGATTAGAATCTAGAGCCAACGGTAAGTTTTCTATGTTAAACCATTACACCATTGAAAAACTGGTTACGTTTGCAATCGAAAGAAAAATGACTATAGTTGAAGAAGTAATGGCCCCTAAACTATGTTCTGGGATGAAAGTTACAGCTTCAGTGAAATCCGTTTGCAAATCGGAGTGATAGATTAGAATCTAGAGCCAACGGTAAGTTTTCTATGTTAAACCATTACACCATTGAAAAACTGGTTACGTTTGCAATCGAAAGAAAAATGACTATAGTTGAAGAAGTAATGGCCCCTAAACTATGTTCTGGGATGAAAATTACAGCTTCAGTGAAATCCGTTTGCAAATCGGAGTGACAGATTAGAATCTAGAGCCAACGGTAAGTTTTCTATGTTAAACCATTACACCATTGAAAAACTGGTTACGTTTGCAATCGAAAGAAAAATGACTATAGTTGAAGAAGTAATGGCCCCTAAACTATGTTCTGGGATGAAAGTTACAGCTTCAGTGAAATCCGTTTGCAAATCGGAGTGATAGATTAGAATCTAGAGCCAACGGTAAGTTTTCTATGTTAAACCATTACACCATTGAAAAACTGGTTACGTTTGCAATCGAAAGAAAAATGACTATAGTTGAAGAAGTAATGGCCCCTAAACTATGTTCTGGGATGAAAGTTACAGCTTCAGTGAAATCCGTTTGCAAATCGGAGTGACAGATTAGAATCTAGAGCCAACGGTAAGTTTTCTATGTTAAACCATTACACCATTGAAAAACTGGTTACGTTTGCAATCGAAAGAAAAATGACTATAGTTGGAGAAGTAATGGCCCCTAAACTATGTTCTGGGATGAAAGTTACAGCTTCAGTGAAATCCGTTTGCAAATCGGAGTGATAGATTAGAATCTAGAGCCAACGGTAAGTTTTCTATGTTAAACCATTACACCATTGAAAAACTGGTTACGTTTGCAATCGAAAGAAAAATGACTATAGTTGGAGAAGTAATGGCCCCTAAACTATGTTCTGGGATGAAAGTTACAGCTTCAGTGAAATCCGTTTGCAAATCGGAGTGACAGATTAGAATCTAGAGCCAACGGTAAGTTTTCTATGTTAAACCAATACACCATTGAAAAACTGGTTACGTTTGCAATCGAAAGAAAAATGACTATAGTTGAAGAAGTAATGGCCCCTAAACTATGTTCTGGGATGAAAGTTACAGCTTCAGTGAAATCCGTTTGCAAATCGGAGTGATAGATTAGAATCTAGAGCCAACGGTAAGTTTTCTATGTTAAACCATTACACCATTGAAAAACTGGTTACGTTTGCAATCGAAAGAAAAATGACTATAGTTGAAGAAGTAATGGCCCCTAAACTATGTTCTGGGATGAAAGTTACAGCTTCAGTGAAATCCGTTTGCAAATCGGAGTGATAGATTAGAATCTAGAGCCAACGGTAAGTTTTCTATGTTAAACCATTACACCATTGAAAAACTGGTTACGTTTGCAATCGAAAGAAAAATGACTATAGTTGAAGAAGTAATGGCCCCTAAACTATGTTCTGGGATGAAAATTACAGCTTCAGTGAAATCCGTTTGCAAATCGGAGTGACAGATTAGAATCTAGAGCCAACGGTAAGTTTTCTATGTTAAACCATTACACCATTGAAAAACTGGTTACGTTTGCAATCGAAAGAACAATGACTATAGTTGAAGAAGTAATGGCCCCTAAACTATGTTCTGGGATGAAAGTTACAGCTTCAGTGAAATCCGTTTGCAAATCGGAGTGATAGATTAGAATCTAGAGCCAACGGTAAGTTTTCTATGTTAAACCATTACACCATTGAAAAACTGGTTACGTTTGCAATCGAAAGAAAAATGACTATAGTTGAAGAAGTAATGGCCCCTAAACTATGTTCTGGGATGAAAGTTACAGCTTCAGTGAAATCCGTTTGCAAATCGGAGTGATAGATTAGAATCTAGAGCCAACGGTAAGTTTTCTATGTTAAACCATTACACCATTGAAAAACTGGTTACGTTTGCAAGTGAAAGAAAAATGACTATAGTTGAAGAAGTAATGGCCCCTAAACTATGTTCTGGGATGAAAGTTACAGCTTCAGTGAAATCCCTTTGCAAATCGGAGTGATAGATTAGAATCTAGAGCCAACGGTAAGTTTTCTATGTTAAACCATTACACCATTGAAAAACTGGTTACGTTTGCAATCGAAAGAAAAATGACTATAGTTGAAGAAGTAATGGCCCCTAAACTATGTTCTGGGATGAAAGTTACAGCTTCAGTGAAATCCGTTTGCAAATCGGAGTGACAGATTAGAATCTAGAGCCAACGGTAAGTTTTCTATGTTAAACCATTACACCATTGAAAAACTGGTTACGTTTGCAATCGAAAGAAAAATGACTATAGTTGGAGAAGTAATGGCCCCTAAACTATGTTCTGGGATGAAAGTTACAGCTTCAGTGAAATCCGTTTGCAAATCGGAGTGACAGATTAGAATCTAGAGCCAACGGTAAGTTTTCTATGTTAAACCAATACACCATTGAAAAACTGGTTACGTTTGCAATCGAAAGAAAAATGACTATAGTTGAAGAAGTAATGGCCCCTAAACTATGTTCTGGGATGAAAGTTACAGCTTCAGTGAAATCCGTTTGCAAATCGGAGTGATAGATTAGAATCTAGAGCCAACGGTAAGTTTTCTATGTTAAACCATTACACCATTGAAAAACTGGTTACGTTTGCAATCGAAAGAAAAATGACTATAGTTGAAGAAGTAATGGCCCCTAAACTATGTTCTGGGATGAAAGTTACAGCTTCAGTGAAATCCGTTTGCAAATCGGAGTGATAGATTAGAATCTAGAGCCAACGGTAAGTTTTCTATGTTAAACCATTACACCATTGAAAAACTGGTTACGTTTGCAATCGAAAGAAAAATGACTATAGTTGAAGAAGTAATGGCCCCTAAACTATGTTCTGGGATGAAAGTTACAGCTTCAGTGAAATCCGTTTGCAAATCGGAGTGATAGATTAGAATCTAGAGCCAACGGTAAGTTTTCTATGTTAAACCATTACACCATTGAAAAACTGGTTACGTTTGCAATCGAAAGAAAAATGACTATAGTTGAAGAAGTAATGGCCCCTAAACTATGTTCTGGGATGAAAGTTACAGCTTCAGTGAAATCCGTTTGCAAATCGGAGTGATAGATTAGAATCTAGAGCCAACGGTAAGTTTTCTATGTTAAACCATTACACCATTGAAAAACTGGTTACGTTTGCAAGTGAAAGAAAAATGACTATAGTTGAAGAAGTAATGGCCCCTAAACTATGTTCTGGGATGAAAGTTACAGCTTCAGTGAAATCCGTTTGCAAATCGGAGTGATAGATTAGAATCTAGAGCCAACGGTAAGTTTTCTATGTTAAACCATTACACCATTGAAAAACTGGTTACGTTTGCAATCGAAAGAAAAATGACTATAGTTGAAGAAGTAATGGCCCCTAAACTATGTTCTGGGATGAAAGTTACAGCTTCAGTGAAATCCGTTTGCAAATCGGAGTGACAGATTAGAATCTAGAGCCAACGGTAAGTTTTCTATGTTAAACCATTACACCATTGAAAAACTGGTTACGTTTGCAATCGAAAGAAAAATGACTATAGTTGAAGAAGTAATGGCCCCTAAACTATGTTCTGGGATGAAAGTTACAGCTTCAGTGAAATCCGTTTGCAAATCGGAGTGATAGATTAGAATCTAGAGCCAACGGTAAGTTTTCTATGTTAAACCATTACACCATTGAAAAACTGGTTACGTTTGCAATCGAAAGAAAAATGACTATAGTTGAAGAAGTAATGGCCCCTAAACTATGTTCTGGGATGAAAATTACAGCTTCAGTGAAATCCGTTTGCAAATCGGAGTGACAGATTAGAATCTAGAGCCAACGGTAAGTTTTCTATGTTAAACCATTACACCATTGAAAAACTGGTTACGTTTGCAATCGAAAGAAAAATGACTATAGTTGAAGAAGTAATGGCCCCTAAACTATGTTCTGGGATGAAAGTTACAGCTTCAGTGAAATCCGTTTGCAAATCGGAGTGATAGATTAGAATCTAGAGCCAACGGTAAGTTTTCTATGTTAAACCATTACACCATTGAAAAACTGGTTACGTTTGCAATCGAAAGAAAAATGACTATAGTTGAAGAAGTAATGGCCCCTAAACTATGTTCTGGGATGAAAGTTACAGCTTCAGTGAAATCCGTTTGCAAATCGGAGTGACAGATTAGAATCTAGAGCCAACGGTAAGTTTTCTATGTTAAACCATTACACCATTGAAAAACTGGTTACGTTTGCAATCGAAAGAAAAATGACTATAGTTGGAGAAGTAATGGCCCCTAAACTATGTTCTGGGATGAAAGTTACAGCTTCAGTGAAATCCGTTTGCAAATCGGAGTGATAGATTAGAATCTAGAGCCAACGGTAAGTTTTCTATGTTAAACCATTACACCATTGAAAAACTGGTTACGTTTGCAATCGAAAGAAAAATGACTATAGTTGGAGAAGTAATGGCCCCTAAACTATGTTCTGGGATGAAAGTTACAGCTTCAGTGAAATCCGTTTGCAAATCGGAGTGACAGATTAGAATCTAGAGCCAACGGTAAGTTTTCTATGTTAAACCAATACACCATTGAAAAACTGGTTACGTTTGCAATCGAAAGAAAAATGACTATAGTTGAAGAAGTAATGGCCCCTAAACTATGTTCTGGGATGAAAGTTACAGCTTCAGTGAAATCCGTTTGCAAATCGGAGTGATAGATTAGAATCTAGAGCCAACGGTAAGTTTTCTATGTTAAACCATTACACCATTGAAAAACTGGTTACGTTTGCAATCGAAAGAAAAATGACTATAGTTGAAGAAGTAATGGCCCCTAAACTATGTTCTGGGATGAAAGTTACAGCTTCAGTGAAATCCGTTTGCAAATCGGAGTGATAGATTAGAATCTAGAGCCAACGGTAAGTTTTCTATGTTAAACCATTACACCATTGAAAAACTGGTTACGTTTGCAAGTGAAAGAAAAATGACTATAGTTGAAGAAGTAATGGCCCCTAAACTATGTTCTGGGATGAAAGTTACAGCTTCAGTGAAATCCGTTTGCAAATCGGAGTGACAGATTAGAATCTAGAGCCAACGGTAAGTTTTCTATGTTAAACCAATACACCATTGAAAAACTGGTTACGTTTGCAATCGAAAGAAAAATGACTATAGTTGAAGAAGTAATGGCCCCTAAACTATGTTCTGGGATGAAAGTTACAGCTTCAGTGAAATCCGTTTGCAAATCGGAGTGATAGATTAGAATCTAGAGCCAACGGTAAGTTTTCTATGTTAAACCATTACACCATTGAAAAACTGGTTACGTTTGCAAGTGAAAGAAAAATGACTATAGTTGAAGAAGTAATGGCCCCTAAACTATGTTCTGGGATGAAAGTTACAGCTTCAGTGAAATCCCTTTGCAAATCGGAGTGATAGATTAGAATCTAGAGCCAACGGTAAGTTTTCTATGTTAAACCATTACACCATTGAAAAACTGGTTACGTTTGCAATCGAAAGAAAAATGACTATAGTTGAAGAAGTAATGGCCCCTAAACTATGTTCTGGGATGAAAGTTACAGCTTCAGTGAAATCCGTTTGCAAATCGGAGTGACAGATTAGAATCTAGAGCCAACGGTAAGTTTTCTATGTTAAACCATTACACCATTGAAAAACTGGTTACGTTTGCAATCGAAAGAAAAATGACTATAGTTGAAGAAGTAATGGCCCCTAAACTATGTTCTGGGATGAAAGTTACAGCTTCAGTGAAATCCGTTTGCAAATCGGAGTGATAGATTAGAATCTAGAGCCAACGGTAAGTTTTCTATGTTAAACCATTACACCATTGAAAAACTGGTTACGTTTGCAATCGAAAGAAAAATGACTATAGTTGAAGAAGTAATGGCCCCTAAACTATGTTCTGGGATGAAAGTTACAGCTTCAGTGAAATCCGTTTGCAAATCGGAGTGATAGATTAGAATCTAGAGCCAACGGTAAGTTTTCTATGTTAAACCATTACACCATTGAAAAACTGGTTACGTTTGCAATCGAAAGAAAAATGACTATAGTTGAAGAAGTAATGGCCCCTAAACTATGTTCTGGGATGAAAATTACAGCTTCAGTGAAATCCGTTTGCAAATCGGAGTGACAGATTAGAATCTAGAGCCAACGGTAAGTTTTCTATGTTAAACCATTACACCATTGAAAAACTGGTTACGTTTGCAATCGAAAGAACAATGACTATAGTTGAAGAAGTAATGGCCCCTAAACTATGTTCTGGGATGAAAGTTACAGCTTCAGTGAAATCCGTTTGCAAATCGGAGTGATAGATTAGAATCTAGAGCCAACGGTAAGTTTTCTATGTTAAACCATTACACCATTGAAAAACTGGTTACGTTTGCAATCGAAAGAAAAATGACTATAGTTGAAGAAGTAATGGCCCCTAAACTATGTTCTGGGATGAAAGTTACAGCTTCAGTGAAATCCGTTTGCAAATCGGAGTGATAGATTAGAATCTAGAGCCAACGGTAAGTTTTCTATGTTAAACCATTACACCATTGAAAAACTGGTTACGTTTGCAATCGAAAGAAAAATGACTATAGTTGAAGAAGTAATGGCCCCTAAACTATGTTCTGGGATGAAAGTTACAGCTTCAGTGAAATCCGTTTGCAAATCGGAGTGATAGATTAGAATCTAGAGCCAACAGTAAGTTTTCTATGTTAAACCATTACACCATTGAAAAACTGGTTACGTTTGCAATCGAAAGAAAAATGACTATAGTTGAAGAAGTAATGGCCCCTAAACTATGTTCTGGGATGAAAGTTACAGCTTCAGTGAAATCCGTTTGCAAATCGGAGTGATAGATTAGAATCTAGAGCCAACGGTAAGTTTTCTATGTTAAACCATTACACCATTGAAAAACTGGTTACGTTTGCAAGTGAAAGAAAAATGACTATAGTTGAAGAAGTAATGGCCCCTAAACTATGTTCTGGGATGAAAGTTACAGCTTCAGTGAAATCCGTTTGCAAATCGGAGTGACAGATTAGAATCTAGAGCCAACGGTAAGTTTTCTATGTTAAACCAATACACCATTGAAAAACTGGTTACGTTTGCAATCGAAAGAAAAATGACTATAGTTGAAGAAGTAATGGCCCCTAAACTATGTTCTGGGATGAAAGTTACAGCTTCAGTGAAATCCGTTTGCAAATCGGAGTGATAGATTAGAATCTAGAGCCAACGGTAAGTTTTCTATGTTAAACCATTACACCATTGAAAAACTGGTTACGTTTGCAATCGAAAGAAAAATGACTATAGTTGAAGAAGTAATGGCCCCTAAACTATGTTCTGGGATGAAAGTTACAGCTTCAGTGAAATCCGTTTGCAAATCGGAGTGATAGATTAGAATCTAGAGCCAACGGTAAGTTTTCTATGTTAAACCATTACACCATTGAAAAACTGGTTACGTTTGCAAGTGAAAGAAAAATGACTATAGTTGAAGAAGTAATGGCCCCTAAACTATGTTCTGGGATGAAAGTTACAGCTTCAGTGAAATCCCTTTGCAAATCGGAGTGATAGATTAGAATCTAGAGCCAACGGTAAGTTTTCTATGTTCAACCATTACACCATTGAAAAACTGGTTACGTTTGCAATCGAAAGAAAAATGACTATAGTTGAAGAAGTAATGGCCCCTAAACTATGTTCTGGGATGAAAGTTACAGCTTCAGTGAAATCCGTTTGCAAATCGGAGTGACAGATTAGAATCTAGAGCCAACGGTAAGTTTTCTATGTTAAACCATAACACCATTGAAAAACTGGTTACGTTTGCAATCGAAAGAAAAATGACTATAGTTGGAGAAGTAATGGCCCCTAAACTATGTTCTAGGATGAAAGTTACAGCTTCAGTGAAATCCGTTTGCAAATCGGAGTGACAGATTAGAATCTAGAGCCAACGGTAAGTTTTCTATGTTAAACCAATACACCATTGAAAAACTGGTTACGTTTGCAATCGAAAGAAAAATGACTATAGTTGAAGAAGTAATGGCCCCTAAACTATGTTCTGGGATGAAAGTTACAGCTTCAGTGAAATCCGTTTGCAAATCGGAGTGATAGATTAGAATCTAGAGCCAACGGTAAGTTTTCTATGTTAAACCATTACACCATTGAAAAAATGGTTACGTTTGCAATCGAAAGAAAAATGACTATAGTTGAAGAAGTAATGGCCCCTAAACTATGTTCTGGGATGAAAGTTACAGCTTCAGTGAAATCCGTTTGCAAATCGGAGTGATAGATTAGAATCTAGAGCCAACGGTAAGTTTTCTATGTTAAACCATTACACCATTGAAAAACTGGTTACGTTTGCAATCGAAAGAAAAATGACTATAGTTGAAGAAGTAATGGCCCCTAAACTATGTTCTGGGATGAAAATTACAGCTTCAGTGAAATCCGTTTGCAAATCGGAGTGACAGATTAGAATCTAGAGCCAACGGTAAGTTTTCTATGTTAAACCATTACACCATTGAAAAACTGGTTACGTTTGCAATCGAAAGAAAAATGACTATAGTTGAAGAAGTAATGGCCCCTAAACTATGTTCTGGGATGAAAGTTACAGCTTCAGTGAAATCCGTTTGCAAATCGGAGTGATAGATTAGAATCTAGAGCCAACGGTAAGTTTTCTATGTTAAACCATTACACCATTGAAAAACTGGTTACGTTTGCAATCGAAAGAAAAATGACTATAGTTGAAGAAGTAATGGCCCCTAAACTATGTTCTGGGATGAAAGTTACAGCTTCAGTGAAATCCGTTTGCAAATCGGAGTGACAGATTAGAATCTAGAGCCAACGGTAAGTTTTCTATGTTAAACCATTACACCATTGAAAAACTGGTTACGTTTGCAATCGAAAGAAAAATGACTATAGTTGGAGAAGTAATGGCCCCTAAACTATGTTCTGGGATGAAAGTTACAGCTTCAGTGAAATCCGTTTGCAAATCGGAGTGATAGATTAGAATCTAGAGCCAACGGTAAGTTTTCTATGTTAAACCATTACACCATTGAAAAACTGGTTACGTTTGCAATCGAAAGAAAAATGACTATAGTTGAAGAAGTAATGGCCCCTAAACTATGTTCTGGGATGAAAGTTACAGCTTCAGTGAAATCCGTTTGCAAATCGGAGTGATAGATTAAAATCTAGAGCCAACGGTAAGTTTTCTATGTTAAACCATTACACCATTGAAAAACTGGTTACGTTTGCAATCGAAAGAAAAATGACTATAGTTGAAGAAGTAATGGCCCCTAAACTATGTTCTGGGATGAAAATTACAGCTTCAGTGAAATCCGTTTGCAAATCGGAGTGACAGATTAGAATCTAGAGCCAACGGTAAGTTTTCTATGTTAAACCATTACACCATTGAAAAACTGGTTACGTTTGCAATCGAAAGAAAAATGACTATAGTTGAAGAAGTAATGGCCCCTAAACTATGTTCTGGGATGAAAGTTACAGCTTCAGTGAAATCCGTTTGCAAATCGGAGTGACAGATTAGAATCTAGAGCCAACGGTAAGTTTTCTATGTTAAACCATTACACCATTGAAAAACTGGTTACGTTTGCAATCGAAAGAAAAATGACTATAGTTGGAGAAGTAATGGCCCCTAAACTATGTTCTGGGATGAAAGTTACAGCTTCAGTGAAATCCGTTTGCAAATCGGAGTGATAGATTAGAATCTAGAGCCAACGGTAAGTTTTCTATGTTAAACCATTACACCATTGAAAAACTGGTTACGTTTGCAATCGAAAGAAAAATGACTATAGTTGAAGAAGTAATGGCCCCTAAACTATGTTCTGGGATGAAAGTTACAGCTTCAGTGAAATCCGATTGCAAATCGGAGTGATAGATTAAAATCTAGAGCCAACGGTAAGTTTTCTATGTTAAACCATTACACCATTGAAAAACTGGTTACGTTTGCAATCGAAAGAAAAATGACTATAGTTGAAGAAGTAATGGCCCCTAAACTATGTTATGGGATGAAAATTACAGCTTCAGTGAAATCCGTTTGCAAATCGGAGTGACAGATTAGAATCTAGAGCCAACGGTAAGTTTTCTATGTTAAACCATTACACCATTGAAAAACTGGTTACGTTTGCAATCGAAAGAAAAATGACTATAGTTGAAGAAGTAATGGCCCCTAAACTATGTTCTGGGATGAAAGTTACAGCTTCAGTGAAATCCGTTTGCAAATCGGAGTGATAGATTAGAATCTAGAGCCAACGGTAAGTTTTCTATGTTAAACCATTACACCATTGAAAAACTGGTTACGTTTGCAATCGAAAGAAAAATGACTATAGTTGAAGAAGTAATGGCCCCTAAACTATGTTCTGGGATGAAAGTTACAGCTTCAGTGAAATCCGTTTGCAAATCGGAGTGATAGATTAGAATCTAGAGCCAACGGTAAGTTTTCTATGTTAAACCATTACACCATTGAAAAACTGGTTACGTTTGCAATCGAAAGAAAAATGACTATAGTTGGAGAAGTAATGGCCCCTAAACTATGTTCTGGGATGAAAGTTACAGCTTCAGTGAAATCCATTTGCAAATCGGAGTGACATATTAGAATCTAGAGCCAACGGTAAGTTTTCTATGTTAAACCAATACACCATTGAAAAACTGGTTACGTTTGCAATCGAAAGAAAAATGACTATAGTTGAAGAAGTAATGGCCCCTAAACTATGTTCTGGGATGAAAGTTACAGCTTCAGTGAAATCCGTTTGCAAATCGGAGTGATAGATTAGAATCTAGAGCCAACGGTAAGTTTTCTATGTTAAACCATTACACCATTGAAAAACTGGTTACGTTTGCAATCGAAAGAAAAATGACTATAGTTGAAGAAGTAATGGCCCCTAAACTATGTTCTGGGATGAAAGTTACAGCTTCAGTGAAATCCGTTTGCAAATCGGAGTGATAGATTAGAATCTAGAGCCAACGGTAAGTTTTCTATGTTAAACCATTACACCATTGAAAAACTGGTTACGTTTGCAATCGAAAGAAAAATGACTATAGTTGGAGAAGTAATGGCCCCTAAACTATGTTCTGGGATGAAAGTTACAGCTTCAGTGAAATCCGTTTGCAAATCGGAGTGACAGATTAGAATCTAGAGCCAACGGTAAGTTTTCTATGTTAAACCAATACACCATTGAAAAACTGGTTACGTTTGCAATCGAAAGAAAAATGACTATAGTTGAAGAAGTAATGGCCCCTAAACTATGTTCTGGGATGAAAGTTACAGCTTCAGTGAAATCCGTTTGCAAATCGGAGTGATAGATTAGAATCTAGAGCCAACGGTAAGTTTTCTATGTTAAACCATTACACCATTGAAAAACTGGTTACGTTTGCAATCGAAAGAAAAATGACTATAGTTGAAGAAGTAATGGCCCCTAAACTATGTTCTGGGATGAAAGTTACAGCTTCAGTGAAATCCGTTTGCAAATCGGAGTGATAGATTAGAATCTAGAGCCAACGGTAAGTTTTCTATGTTAAACCATTACACCATTGAAAAACTGGTTACGTTTGCAATCGAAAGAAAAATGACTATAGTTGAAGAAGTAATGGCCCCTAAACTATGTTCTGGGATGAAAATTACAGCTTTAGTGAAATCCGTTTGCAAATCGGAGTGACAGATTAGAATCTAGAGCCAACGGTAAGTTTTCTATGTTAAACCATTACACCATTGAAAAACTGGTTACGTTTGCAATCGAAAGAACAATGACTATAGTTGAAGAAGTAATGGCCCCTAAACTATGTTCTGGGATGAAAGTTACAGCTTCAGTGAAATCCGTTTGCAAATCGGAGTGATAGATTAGAATCTAGAGCCAACGGTAAGTTTTCTATGTTAAACCATTACACCATTGAAAAACTGGTTACGTTTGCAATCGAAAGAAAAATGACTATAGTTGAAGAAGTAATGGCCCCTAAACTATGTTCTGGGATGAAAGTTACAGCTTCAGTGAAATCCGTTTGCAAATCGGAGTGATAGATTAGAATCTAGAGCCAACGGTAAGTTTTCTATGTTAAACCATTACACCATTGAAAAACTGGTTACGTTTGCAATCGAAAGAAAAATGACTATAGTTGAAGAAGTAATGGCCCCTAAACTATGTTCTGGGATGAAAGTTACAGCTTCAGTGAAATCCGTTTGCAAATCGGAGTGACAGATTAGAATCTAGAGCAAACGGTAAGTTTTCTATGTTAAACCATTACACCATTGAAAAACTGGTTACGTTTGCAATCGAAAGAAAAATGACTATAGTTGAAGAAGTAATGGCCCCTAAACTATGTTCTGGGATGAAAATTACAGCTTCAGTGAAATCCGTTTGCAAATCGGAGTGACAGATTAGAATCTAGAGCCAACGGTAAGTTTTCTATGTTAAACCATTACACCATTGAAAAACTGGTTACGTTTGCAATCGAAAGAAAAATGACTATAGTTGAAGAAGTAATGGCCCCTAAACTATGTTCTGGGATGAAAGTTACAGCTTCAGTGAAATCCGTTTGCAAATCGGAGTGATAGATTAGAATCTAGAGCCAACGGTAAGTTTTCTATGTTAAACCATTACACCATTGAAAAACTGGTTACGTTTGCAATCGAAAGAAAAATGACTATAGTTGAAGAAGTAATGGCCCCTAAACTATGTTCTGGGATGAAAGTTACAGCTTCAGTGAAATCCGTTTGCAAATCGGAGTGACAGATTAGAATCTAGAGCCAACGGTAAGTTTTCTATGTTAAACCATTACACCATTGAAAAACTGGTTACGTTTGCAATCGAAAGAAAAATGACTATAGTTGGAGAAGTAATGGCCCCTAAACTATGTTCTGGGATGAAAGTTACAGCTTCAGTGAAATCCGTTTGCAAATCGGAGTGATAGATTAGAATCTAGAGCCAACGGTAAGTTTTCTATGTTAAACCATTACACCATTGAAAAACTGGTTACGTTTGCAATCGAAAGAAAAATGACTATAGTTGAAGAAGTAATGGCCCCTAAACTATGTTCTGGGATGAAAGTTACAGCTTCAGTGAAATCCGTTTGCAAATCGGAGTGATAGATTAAAATCTAGAGCCAACGGTAAGTTTTCTATGTTAAACCATTACACCATTGAAAAACTGGTTACGTTTGCAATCGAAAGAAAAATGACTATAGTTGAAGAAGTAATGGCCCCTAAACTATGTTCTGGGATGAAAATTACAGCTTCAGTGAAATCCGTTTGCAAATCGGAGTGACAGATTAGAATCTAGAGCCAACGGTAAGTTTTCTATGTTAAACCATTACACCATTGAAAAACTGGTTACGTTTGCAATCGAAAGAAAAATGACTATAGTTGAAGAAGTAATGGCCCCTAAACTATGTTCTGGGATGAAAGTTACAGCTTCAGTGAAATCCGTTTGCAAATCGGAGTGATAGATTAGAATCTAGAGCCAACGGTAAGTTTTCTATGTTAAACCATTACACCATTGAAAAACTGGTTACGTTTGCAATCGAAAGAAAAATGACTATAGTTGAAGAAGTAATGGCCCCTAAACTATGTTCTGGGATGAAAGTTACAGCTTCAGTGAAATCCGTTTGCAAATCGGAGTGATAGATTAGAATCTAGAGCCAACGGTAAGTTTTCTATGTTAAACCATTACACCATTGAAAAACTGGTTACGTTTGCAATCGAAAGAAAAATGACTATAGTTGAAGAAGTAATGGCCCCTAAACTATGTTCTGGGATGAAAGTTACAGCTTCAGTGAAATCCGTTTGCAAATCGGAGTGACAGATTAGAATCTAGAGCCAACGGTAAGTTTTCTATGTTAAACCATTACACCATTGAAAAACTGGTTACGTTTGCAATCGAAAGAAAAATGACTATAGTTGGAGAAGTAATGGCCCCTAAACTATGTTCTGGGATGAAAGTTACAGCTTCAGTGAAATCCATTTGCAAATCGGAGTGACATATTAGAATCTAGAGCCAACGGTAAGTTTTCTATGTTAAACCAATACACCATTGAAAAACTGGTTACGTTTGCAATCGAAAGAAAAATGACTATAGTTGAAGAAGTAATGGCCCCTAAACTATGTTCTGGGATGAAAGTTACAGCTTCAGTGAAATCCGTTTGCAAATCGGAGTGATAGATTAGAAACTAGAGCCAACGGTAAGTTTTCTATGTTAAACCATTACACCATTGAAAAACTGGTTACGTTTGCAATCGAAAGAAAAATGACTATAGTTGAAGAAGTAATGGCCCCTAAACTATGTTCTGGGATGAAAGTTACAGCTTCAGTGAAATCCGTTTGCAAATCGGAGTGATAGATTAGAATCTAGAGCCAACGGTAAGTTTTCTATGTAAAACCATTACACCATTGAAAAACTGGTTACGTTTGCAATCGAAAGAAAAATGACTATAGTTGAAGAAGTAATGGCCCCTAAACTATGTTCTGGGATGAAAATTACAGCTTCAGTGAAATCCGTTTGCAATCGGAGTGACAGATTAGAATCTAGAGCCAACGGTAAGTTTTCTATGTTAAACCATTACACCATTGAAAAACTGGTTACGTTTGCAATCGAAAGAACAATGACTATAGTTGAAGAAGTAATGGCCCCTAAACTATGTTCTGGGATGAAAGTTACAGCTTCAGTGAAATCCGTTTGCAAATCGGAGTGATAGATTAGAATCTAGAGCCAACAGTAAGTTTTCTATGTTAAACCATTACACCATTGAAAAACTGGTTACGTTTGCAATCGAAAGAAAAATGACTATAGTTGAAGAAGTAATGGCCCCTAAACTATGTTCTGGGATGAAAGTTACAGCTTCAGTGAAATCCGTTTGCAAATCGGAGTGACAGATTAGAATCTAGAGCCAACGGTAAGTTTTCTATGTTAAACCATTACACCATTGAAAAACTGGTTACGTTTGCAATCGAAAGAAAAATGACTATAGTTGAAGAAGTAATGGCCCCTAAACTATGTTCTGGGATGAAAGTTACAGCTTCAGTGAAATCCGTTTGCAAATCGGAGTGACAGATTAGAATCTAGAGCCAACGGTAAGTTTTCTATGTTAAACCATTACACCATTGAAAAACTGGTTACGTTTGCAAGTGAAAGAAAAATGACTATAGTTGAAGAAGTAATGGCCCCTAAACTATGTTCTGGGATGAAAGTTACAGCTTCAGTGAAATCCCTTTGCAAATCGGAGTGATAGATTAGAATCTAGAGCCAACGGTAAGTTTTCTATGTTAAACCATTACACCATTGAAAAACTGGTTACGTTTGCAATCGAAAGAAAAATGACTATAGTTGAAGAAGTAATGGCCCCTAAACTATGTTCTGGGATGAAAGTTACAGCTTCAGTGAAATCCGTTTGCAAATCGGAGTGACAGATTAGAATCTAGAGCCAACGGTAAGTTTTCTATGTTAAACCATTACACCATTGAAAAACTGGTTACGTTTGCAATCGAAAGAAAAATGACTATAGTTGGAGAAGTAATGGCCCCTAAACTATGTTCTGGGATGAAAGTTACAGCTTCAGTGAAATCCGTTTGCAAATCGGAGTGACAGATTAGAATCTAGAGCCAACGGTAAGTTTTCTATGTTAAACCAATACACCATTGAAAAACTGGTTACGTTTGCAATCGAAAGAAAAATGACTATAGTTGAAGAAGTAATGGCCCCTAAACTATGTTCTGGGATGAAAGTTACAGCTTCAGTGAAATCCGTTTGCAAATCAGAGTGATAGATTAGAATCTAGAGCCAACGGTAAGTTTTCTATGTTAAACCATTACACCATTGAAAAACTGGTTACGTTTGCAATCGAAAGAAAAATGACTATAGTTGAAGAAGTAATGGCCCCTAAACTATGTTCTGGGATGAAAGTTACAGCTTCAGTGAAATCCGTTTGCAAATCGGAGTGATAGATTAGAATCTAGAGCCAACGGTAAGTTTTCTATGTTAAACCAACTCCATTTATTTTTATTGAAAATTTTTTACAGTACAGAAGAAAAAGTTATGGTTTGCTTAGAACAGTGTACATGAATTCTTATATAAATTCTTACATAAATTCTTATATGTTAATATAGGTAATATAATAATACAATATTACACGAACCATATAATAATATAATATAACAGCTATAATATAACAAGAATAATATAATAGGTAATCAGCTTTATTAGTAAACATTGCCAGTTCAGATGTTTATTGCAATAATCTAAACACTGTCCCAATAAGTGGGAGTAGTCAAGAACAATACTTGACGTAGGTTGCTAATAAATACTGTGTAGTAAGGGGGTTATAATGTGACAGTACTATATCTAGTCTATCAAATTCCACCAAAATTTTGGGTAAGGAGTCTCGTTCCCAAAGAGTATCCCGTGTCTGATTTGGGGTATCTTATTGGAGTTTCTACTCCATAGGATTTATATGTGTGATGCTTTGTATGATCCTCTCAACCTGGAGAATGGGGGAATCTCACCGCCCTACAGAGACTCCAGGGAGTGGTATTGACATATCTAGGGTATCGTATATCACACATGAGTTCATGTGGATACAGGTCTACAGGGACCAAGGAGTTTCTAGTGATTGATTGTGTGGGTCTATGAGTTTATAAATCTATAAATGTTCCAAGGTATCATTCTGTAATGATGATTGTAAGTTGGAAGGTAAATTATTCCTAAACCTAAAACATAAGTGTTGTAACACTAACAAATAGCTATACTAGGTAAAACCTAGGGAACAACTAAACTATTCTATCCTACAAGCTGTGTAGTGTTGCCTTTGTAGATCCGAAGGTCCAGCGTGCGGGGATGTGTGGACTGAGGTGTATGTACACATTAGATATTGTTAGATACAGTCACAACATTCCCATTATGCATATTGTCCATATTTTCAGAAGTAAAAGGAGGTTGGTCTCGTGAGGTAGACACATATCTGTTCATTGGTTGATCCGTGAGAGGATCTATACACTCAAAATTTCAAGAGTTTTGAGCTCTTGTAAACTGTAGGCCAGAGTCGAGCCCTGCTCAGGAAAGACTTTAGTCCACCACTTCGAATTGCCCAAGCTTTTTCGGCTAATAGGTTTGATTCGACAATTCGTAGGATTTCTCCAATTGTTGGAATAACTACAGATTTCCAATTTACAGCAATTTGATTTCTAGTTACGATAAATATATGATTGTATATAAGTCTCTCCTGAGGGGGTAGGTCTCTAATCCCTAGATGTAGTAAAGCCATGCCCGAGGGGATAGCTTGTAAGGACACAGGCAATTTCTTCAGGAATCCCTCTATATTGTTTCTTAGTGTTTTTAGTTTTGGACAATCCCAGAGTATATGACCGATGGAACCCGTCATGTTGCATCCCCTCCAGCAAAGAGGTGAGGTATTCATATCAAATTTGGCTATCTTCTCTGGGGACATGTACCACAGCCATATAGTTTTTATTAGGCCCTCGTAATGGTTTACACAGTGTGAAGATTGCTTTACTGACTTCATAGTCAATTCCAATTCTTCCAGGTCTATCTCAGATCCCAAGTAATCCTGCCAGCTTTCTACTTGCCATTTGGGGAATTTTTCTTTTAGAGTTAGTAAGGCTCTATAAAAAATTGATGTGCCTTTAATGTTTTTTCCTTCTGGTTGAAGCAATTTCTTGATTTGTGGGGTAATAGTGATGGGATTATATCGGTATTTCATTAAAAATTTGTTGATTTTGGGATATATGAGAATATCTGTGGAGGGGATATTATAGATTGACATTAAGTCTTCGAATGACTTAATTTCATGTGTATCCAATAGGTCTGTAATCTCCTTTATACCCAAGTCAACCCAATCTTGTAGATCAATATTTCTGATAACTGAGTTAAGAGCAGTTAGAGGGGTATTTATTTCAATGGCTAAAGATTCTTCCTTGGATAGTTTTAGAAACTCTTTCCATAATTTTACTGTGTTGGCTGTAATAGGATTGTAGCTACTTTGTCTGAACTCCCAGACCAACCTTGAATGTAGGAAGAGTCTGTAAGAGTTGTTTGGGAGTTGTTCTTCTTCTATAGAGAGCCATTGTTTAGTTTTATCTTCTAGCCATATTGCTCTAGATTGATCTAGTAGGGTTGCCTTGTAATAAAGCTCGATATTGGGAACTCCCAGGCCTAAATTGGATGTGTGTGTAGTTAAAATTTTGTTGGAAAATCTAGATTTTTTGTTCAGTAAAATAAATTGGTTGAGTAATTTTTGAAGATTGTTAAAGAAGGTTTGAGGGGCTTTGATTGGTAAGTTCCTGAATAGGTAGAGTAGCTGAGGAAGTATTATCATCTTAAAAGCTGCTGCTCTACCCATCCAGGAATACTCCACTTTGGCCAATGCTTCTAGTTTAGTTTTAAATTTCTTCAACCAGGGATTGTAATTTTCTTTGTATAATTGGTTTATTTGTGGGGTCAAGTATATACCCAGGTATTTTATTGCTGTATCGTTCCAAGAGAAGCTGCAGGATTCCTTGAGAGTAATTTTAGTTTTTTGAGGGATAAAACATGGAAGAATAACTGTTTTCGTTTGGTTGAGTTTATAAAAGGAGATACGAGAAAAGTTATTGAGTTCTGTGGTAGCAGCAGGTAAAGATAATAGTGGTTTCTGAAGAAATAAAATGATATCGTCTGCATATAAACTTAGTTTGGTAGTTGATTGGTTTAATTTTATGCCATGGATTTGGGGGTTGTCTCTTATACTCTGGGCTAAGGGTTCTATAGATAAATTGAAAATTAGTGGCGAGAGGGGGCATCCCTGACGGGTTCCATTCTTAATGTTAAAAGTCTGGGATAGAGAGCCAGAAGAGAGGACCTTCGCAGAGGGCTGAGTATATAAGGCTAATATCGCCTTATGTAGGAAGTTGGGGATTCCGAATTTTGTCAGTACTCTTGATAGGTATAGCCAATTGACTCTGTCGAACGCCTTCTCCGCATCAAGTGATACTAATAGAGTAGGCGTTCGACAGAGCCCAACTCTGTAGATCAAAGCAAGTGCCTTGCGTGTGCCATCAGAAGTTGACCTGTTTCTTGTAAAACCTACCTGGTCGGAATGGAGAAGTTGCGGCATAAAGGGGGTTAACCTATTTGCTATGACTTTAGCATATATTTTTATGTCGGAGTTGAGTAGGGAAATGGGTCTATAGTTAGCAGGATCGGAGGGATCCTTGTCTTCCTTGGGGATGGTAGAAATTAAGGCAGAAAGGGACTCTTTAGGGAAAACACCAGTGATTGCTATATCGTTGAACATATCAGTGAGTGGTTTTGCTAAAATAGTTACAAATTTCTTGAAATATTCATTGATATACCCATCTGGGCCAGGGGCTTTGTCATTCTTGAGAGAGTTTATGGCATAGATTATTTCTTGTTGATTGAAGGGGGACCCTAGTACCTTCTTCTCAAAGTCAGGTAGAGAAGGAAGATTAATTTTATCCAGATAGTTATCTATCTCTTGGGTGTTTGGGTTATGGGTGTTTGGGTCTAGTTCTAAATTATAAAGTTTCTCATAATATATAGCAAGGGAGTCTACAATGTCTTGTGGGTGGTATACAGCAGTATTTGATTGGGGATGGATTATTTTAACTATTCTATGGTGTATTCTTTTACCCTTAATCTTTCTTGCCATAGCCTTTCCTGCTCTATTGTTATCGTAGTACCAGTTTTCCCGGAGAATAGTTTGCCACTTATCGTAGTCATAATACATAATATCTGCCAATTCTTGCCTAGTTTCTTCTAGAATTTTAGTCAAATGGTGTTTTTTATTATTAAAAATTTCTTTTTCTAGGGACTTTATTTTGTGTAGTAATCTGTCTGTAGTTTCTTTTCTTTTTTTCTTTTGTATGGAGCTCAATTTTATGATTACACCTCGCATAACAGCCTTGTGGGCGTTCCACAAGGTTGTCTTGGAGACATCTTTAGTGTCGTTCAACTCAAAATACTCAGCAAGTTCCTTCTTTATAGTGGGTAGAGTGTGCTCAGAATTAAGGATGAATTTGTTCAATTTCCACAATTGGGGGGAAGCGGTAGAGTTTTGTAATTTAAATTTTGTGATTAGAGGAGAATGGTCTGACCATATTCTGGGTAGTATTTCTGTTTCAGTTATTAAAGGCAAAGTGAATCTGTCAGTCAGGCAGTAATCAATGCGAGTAAAGGATTTCTGAACTGGAGAGTAATATGTATATTCACGTGATTTGGGGTGAAAACATCTCCATGAATCATAGAGTTCAAAGGACATCAATGCAGGTTGAAGGATGGAGTGTGCTCTCCTGCTACTAGCTGTACAATCTATCTGGACATCTGCTACTGCATTGAAATCTCCAGACACGAATAGATGTCCTTTTTGGAGAGTGTTGATTTTTTTTAATTTTTTATTAATAAATTTCAGTTGGTGAGAATTTGGAGCATATATGTTTGCGAAAGTATATTCCTGAGAGTTGATCTTTCCTTGTACTATCACTAGTCTACCGTCTTCACTGGTAAAAGTCTCCTCAATCACTAAGCCTAGAGTATCTTTAAAAGCAATACTTACTCCAGCTTTCTTTTTATTACCTTTTAGGGTGGAATGAAAAATATTTGAAAATTGATGGAGTTTGAACTTACTTGCTGAGATTTTGGTTAAATGAGTCTCCTGAATACATACAATGTCTGCCTTATGTTCCTTGATTAATTTCTGTAGTAGAAAACGTTTTCTGTAAGAGTTCAGTCCTCTCACGTTAATAGATAAGATGTTACAGTCTTGCATCATTGTTATTAATGAATTTGCAGTTATACATACTATACCAATTTGTCTTACCATCACGAGACCTCCCTGGGTTGTTCATAGGACTACTGCACGACAGACCTCTATATTCAGAAAGAGTAGTTAGGCAATACAACACTTTACACAGCATATCAAAACAAGCTAAAAACTGAAGAAGAAGAAGCAAAAAGCTGGTGGGCATCCGGTTCTACCCTCCAATTAATTGCTAGCCCGGAGAATGGGGGTCCAAGAGCCTCCCTGCTGAGACTCCAGGCAAAGGAGCCTTAAGTAGGCAGTTAAACTAATCAACCAAAAACCAAAAGTTAAAAGTTAACAGATAACAGGTCTCAGAACTATCAGTTCCAAGAATAGGACTTGATTGGTGGAGCAACCACAAGTGGTTCAGAATCAAGCCGATTCCCTCAGGGGGAAGAAGTGTAGGCCCTAAGGAAAGAGGCTACTTGGGGGAAAAAAGTATGTGGTGAATACCCATCTGCTCATGTGTCCGAAGAAGCCCCGGCAGAATTTCCTTTTTCCGCTTGGTCAGGAGGTGGAGCAGTGTCCATCTGTTGGGTGGTAGCATTCCTGGGAGCTTGTCTTGGAGAAGCCAGCTGTTTGGACAGGGAGACTTGGTATATTGGCTTATCCTTCCTGGGGTCCCTTGGGATGAAAATTGGGATGTCCCATCTAGCCAACAAGTCGCGTGCTTCCTTTGGGCTTCTGGCAGCGTAGATTGTTCCATTGTCATTTATTAGAAGCTTGGGAGGGAATCCCCAGGAGTAATCAATCTTCCTGTGGCGCAAAGTGGTGGTAACTTCTGAAAATTGCCTCCTGGCATGAAGTGTAGCTTGGGAGAGGTCCTGGTAAAGAATAAGGTCCTGATAAGGGCTGGGCAATTTCCTTCCTCCTCTTGTAGCTGAGAGCATTTTTTCCTTAGCATGGAAAAAATGAATTCTTGTGATTACATCACGAGGGAGGTGTTTGGCCACATGTGAGGGTTTTGGCAGTCGGTGGGCCCTATCAATTACTAGCTCGTTCTCTGGGAGGTCTGGAGCGGTGCATTTAAGAATGTCTTTGACATAATCCTTGAGTTCATTGGTGCTTACCGACTCTGGTACTCCTCTAATTTTGATATTGTTCCGGCGATTCCGGTCTTCATTGTCGGATATCTTCTCCTTCATGAACTTATTTTGTTCTTGGAGTTCCTTATGTGCTCCGACAAGATGGTTGTGTGCTATGGTCATCTGCTCCATCCTTCTTTCCAGTTTAAGGAGTCTGGAATCTGTTTCACCAGCAATCTGCGCGACATGGCCTGCTAGTGATTGTAAATCTCTCCTGACATCTCTTATGTCTTCCTGAATGCCAGCTCTAAAGGAAAGCATAAAGTCTTTTAGGAATTGTTGAGTGACCGGTTGGTCTGACACCGGAAAAGATTCCATAGGATCAACCATCTGTAGCTGTTTGTCACTCTTTTGGGGACGTTGGGGGAGAGAGTTGACATTTTGCAATGTTAATGCGACCGTTTGTTCGTTTGGAGAGGAGTACTGCGAACTTCTGGTATGGTCGGATGCGAACGTTCGTTCGCCTGGAACAGTGGGATGCGAAGGATCGGATGCGTCAAAACGTTCGTCTGGATCAGGGGAACGTTCGCGTACCTGCTTCCCGGCGCTCTGGAAGTCCGCATCGGCCTGCTGCTGTACTACAGGTCCCGGCTTCAGTGGGCTCCGCTCGCGGGACTTCTTGGCCTGCCGCTGCCGCTGGAAGGCATCTTCGTCGCTGTCCTCTTCATACAGCGCTACATGGTCCCTGGGGAATGGTGTGAGAAGAGGATTGTACCTGTTTTTTAGCGGTATGGGAGATGGAGTCCTGTAGCTGGATCTCTCCAGGGCCTCTCCTCTGTGATAGCGGTGGCCATCTTGGTTTTCATCCTCATAGAAGGGAGACAGCTTTCTCAGCGCTGGGGAGCTGTAATTCCTCCCTGTTTTCGCTCTTCTGTACTCCCAGTCGCTTCCAGGGTGTCCTGCCATCTTTCTGGGAAAATTTGGGGCTTCTCAGGATGCTTTTAGTCGCTTTTCTAAGGGTTTCAGGCAGAGAGCTCTGGACTCACACAGCCATGCAGCTCAGCAGCCAGCCACGCCCCTCTTTCTATGTTAAACCATTACACCATTGAAAAACTGGTTACGTTTGCAAGTGAAAGAAAAATGACTATAGTTGAAGAAGTAATGGCCCCTAAACTATGTTCTGGGATGAAAGTTACAGCTTCAGTGAAATCCGTTTGCAAATCGGAGTGACAGATTAGAATCTAGAGCCAACGGTAAGTTTTCTATGTTAAACCAATACACCATTGAAAAACTGGTTACGTTTGCAATCGAAAGAAAAATGACTATAGTTGAAGAAGTAATGGCCCCTAAACTATGTTCTGGGATGAAAGTTACAGCTTCAGTGAAATCCGTTTGCAAATCGGAGTGATAGATTAGAATCTAGAGCCAACGGTAAGTTTTCTATGTTAAACCATTACACCATTGAAAAACTGGTTACGTTTGCAAGTGAAAGAAAAATGACTATAGTTGAAGAAGTAATGGCCCCTAAACTATGTTCTGGGATGAAAGTTACAGCTTCAGTGAAATCCCTTTGCAAATCGGAGTGATAGATTAGAATCTAGAGCCAACGGTAAGTTTTCTATGTTAAACCATTACACCATTGAAAAACTGGTTACGTTTGCAATCGAAAGAAAAATGACTATAGTTGAAGAAGTAATGGCCCCTAAACTATGTTCTGGGATGAAAGTTACAGCTTCAGTGAAATCCGTTTGCAAATCGGAGTGACAGATTAGAATCTAGAGCCAACGGTAAGTTTTCTATGTTAAACCATTACACCATTGAAAAACTGGTTACGTTTGCAATCGAAAGAAAAATGACTATAGTTGAAGAAGTAATGGCCCCTAAACTATGTTCTGGGATGAAAGTTACAGCTTCAGTGAAATCCGTTTGCAAATCGGAGTGACAGATTAGAATCTAGAGCCAACGGTAAGTTTTCTATGTTAAACCATTACACCATTGAAAAACTGGTTACGTTTGCAATCGAAAGAAAAATGACTATAGTTGAAGAAGTAATGGCCCCTAAACTATGTTCTGGGATGAAAGTTACAGCTTCAGTGAATTCCGTTTGCAAATCGGAGTGATAGATTAGAATCTAGAGCCAACGGTAAGTTTTCTATGTTAAACCATTACACCATTGAAAAACTGGTTACGTTTGCAATCGAAAGAAAAATGACTATAGTTGAAGAAGTAATGGCCCCTAAACTATGTTCTGGGATGAAAATTACAGCTTCAGTGAAATCCGTTTGCAAATCGGAGTGACAGATTAGAATCTAGAGCCAACGGTAAGTTTTCTATGTTAAACCATTACACCATTGAAAAACTGGTTACGTTTGCAATCGAAAGAACAATGACTATAGTTGAAGAAGTAATGGCCCCTAAACTATGTTCTGGGATGAAAGTTACAGCTTCAGTGAAATCCGTTTGCAAATCGGAGTGATAGATTAGAATCTAGAGCCAACGGTAAGTTTTCTATGTTAAACCATTACACCATTGAAAAACTGGTTACGTTTGCAATCGAAAGAAAAATGACTATAGTTGAAGAAGTAATGGCCCCTAAACTATGTTCTGGGATGAAAGTTACAGCTTCAGTGAAATCCGTTTGCAAATCGGAGTGATAGATTAGAATCTAGAGCCAACGGTAAGTTTTCTATGTTAAACCATTACACCATTGAAAAACTGGTTACGTTTGCAATCGAAAGAAAAATGACTATAGTTGAAGAAGTAATGGCCCCTAAACTATGTTCTGGGATGAAAGTTACAGCTTCAGTGAAATCCGTTTGCAAATCGGAGTGATAGATTAGAATCTAGAGCCAACGGTAAGTTTTCTATGTTAAACCATTACACCATTGAAAAACTGGTTACGTTTGCAATCGAAAGAAAAATGACTATAGTTGAAGAAGTAATGGCCCCTAAACTATGTTCTGGGATGAAAGTTACAGCTTCAGTGAAATCCGTTTGCAAATCGGAGTGATAGATTAGAATCTAGAGCCAACGGTAAGTTTTCTATGTTAAACCATTACACCATTGAAAAACTGGTTACGTTTGCAAGTGAAAGAAAAATGACTATAGTTGAAGAAGTAATGGCCCCTAAACTATGTTCTGGGATGAAAGTTACAGCTTCAGTGAAATCCGTTTGCAAATCGGAGTGACAGATTAGAATCTAGAGCCAACGGTAAGTTTTCTATGTTAAACCAATACACCATTGAAAAACTGGTTACGTTTGCAATCGAAAGAAAAATGACTATAGTTGAAGAAGTAATGGCCCCTAAACTATGTTCTGGGATGAAAGTTACAGCTTCAGTGAAATCCGTTTGCAAATCGGAGTGATAGATTAGAATCTAGAGCCAACGGTAAGTTTTCTATGTTAAACCATTACACCATTGAAAAACTGGTTACGTTTGCAATCGAAAGAAAAATGACTATAGTTGAAGAAGTAATGGCCCCTAAACTATGTTCTGGGATGAAAGTTACAGCTTCAGTGAAATCCGTTTGCAAATCGGAGTGATAGATTAGAATCTAGAGCCAACGGTAAGTTTTCTATGTTAAACCATTACACCATTGAAAAACTGGTTACGTTTGCAAGTGAAAGAAAAATGACTATAGTTGAAGAAGTAATGGCCCCTAAACTATGTTCTGGGATGAAAGTTACAGCTTCAGTGAAATCCCTTTGCAAATCGGAGTGATAGATTAGAATCTAGAGCCAACGGTAAGTTTTCTATGTTAAACCATTACACCATTGAAAAACTGGTTACGTTTGCAATCGAAAGAAAAATGACTATAGTTGAAGAAGTAATGGCCCCTAAACTATGTTCTGGGATGAAAGTTACAGCTTCAGTGAAATCCGTTTGCAAATCGGAGTGACAGATTAGAATCTAGAGCCAACGGTAAGTTTTCTATGTTAAACCATTACACCATTGAAAAACTGGTTACGTTTGCAATCGAAAGAAAAATGACTATAGTTGAAGAAGTAATGGCCCCTAAACTATGTTCTGGGATGAAAATTACAGCTTCAGTGAAATCCGTTTGCAAATCGGAGTGATAGATTAGAATCTAGAGCCAACGGTAAGTTTTCTATGTTAAACCATTACACCATTGAAAAACTGGTTACGTTTGCAATCGAAAGAAAAATGACTATAGTTGAAGAAGTAATGGCCCCTAAACTATGTTCTGGGATGAAAGTTACAGCTTCAGTGAAATCCGTTTGCAAATCGGAGTGATAGATTAGAATCTAGAGCCAACGGTAAGTTTTCTATGTTAAACCATTACACCATTGAAAAACTGGTTACGTTTGCAATCGAAAGAAAAATGACTATAGTTGAAGAAGTAATGGCCCCTAAACTATGTTCTGGGATGAAAGTTACAGCTTCAGTGAAATCCGTTTGCAAATCGGAGTGACAGATTAGAATCTAGAGCCAACGGTAAGTTTTCTATGTTAAACCATTACACCATTGAAAAACTGGTTACGTTTGCAATCGAAAGAAAAATGACTATAGTTGGAGAAGTAATGGCCCCTAAACTATGTTCTGGGATGAAAGTTACAGCTTCAGTGAAATCCGTTTGCAAATCGGAGTGATAGATTAGAATCTAGAGCCAACGGTAAGTTTTCTATGTTAAACCATTACACCATTGAAAAACTGGTTACGTTTGCAATCGAAAGAAAAATGACTATAGTTGAAGAAGTAATGGCCCCTAAACTATGTTCTGGGATGAAAGTTACAGCTTCAGTGAAATCCGTTTGCAAATCGGAGTGATAGATTAAAATCTAGAGCCAACGGTAAGTTTTCTATGTTAAACCATTACACCATTGAAAAACTGGTTACGTTTGCAATCGAAAGAAAAATGACTATAGTTGAAGAAGTAATGGCCCCTAAACTATGTTCTGGGATGAAAATTACAGCTTCAGTGAAATCCGTTTGCAAATCGGAGTGACAGATTAGAATCTAGAGCCAACGGTAAGTTTTCTATGTTAAACCATTACACCATTGAAAAACTGGTTACGTTTGCAATCGAAAGAAAAATGACTATAGTTGAAGAAGTAATGGCCCCTAAACTATGTTCTGGGATGAAAGTTACAGCTTCAGTGAAATCCGTTTGCAAATCGGAGTGATAGATTAGAATCTAGAGCCAACGGTAAGTTTTCTATGTTAAACCATTACACCATTGAAAAACTGGTTACGTTTGCAATCGAAAGAAAAATGACTATAGTTGAAGAAGTAATGGCCCCTAAACTATGTTCTGGGATGAAAGTTACAGCTTCAGTGAAATCCGTTTGCAAATCAGAGTGATAGATTAGAATCTAGAGCCAACGGTAAGTTTTCTATGTTAAACCATTACACCATTGAAAAACTGGTTACGTTTGCAATCGAAAGAAAAATGACTATAGTTGGAGAAGTAATGGCCCCTAAACTATGTTCTGGGATGAAAGTTACAGCTTCAGTGAAATCCATTTGCAAATCGGAGTGACATATTAGAATCTAGAGCCAACGGTAAGTATTCTATGTTAAACCAATACACCATTGAAAAACTGGTTACGTTTGCAATCGAAAGAAAAATGACTATAGTTGAAGAAGTAATGGCCCCTAAACTATGTTCTGGGATGAAAGTTACAGCTTCAGTGAAATCCGTTTGCAAATCGGAGTGATAGATTAGAATCTAGAGCCAACGGTAAGTTTTCTATGTTAAACCATTACACCATTGAAAAACTGGTTACGTTTGCAATCGAAAGAAAAATGACTATAGTTGAAGAAGTAATGGCCCCTAAACTATGTTCTGGGATGAAAATTACAGCTTCAGTGAAATCCGTTTGCAAATCGGAGTGACAGATTAGAATCTAGAGCCAACGGTAAGTTTTCTATGTTAAACCATTACACCATTGAAAAACTGGTTACGTTTGCAATCGAAAGAAAAATGACTATAGTTGAAGAAGTAATGGCCCCTAAACTATGTTCTGGGATGAAAGTTACAGCTTCAGTGAAATCCGTTTGCAAATCGGAGTGACAGATTAGAATCTAGAGCCAACGGTAAGTTTTCTATGTTAAACCATTACACCATTGAAAAACTGGTTACGTTTGCAATCGAAAGAAAAATGACTATAGTTGGAGAAGTAATGGCCCCTAAACTATGTTCTGGGATGAAAGTTACAGCTTCAGTGAAATCCGTTTGCAAATCGGAGTGATAGATTAGAATCTAGAGCCAACGGTAAGTTTTCTATGTTAAACCATTACACCATTGAAAAACTGGTTACGTTTGCAATCGAAAGAAAAATGACTATAGTTGAAGAAGTAATGGCCCCTAAACTATGTTCTGGGATGAAAGTTACAGCTTCAGTGAAATCCGTTTGCAAATCGGAGTGATAGATTAAAATCTAGAGCCAACGGTAAGTTTTCTATGTTAAACCATTACACCATTGAAAAACTGGTTACGTTTGCAATCGAAAGAAAAATGACTATAGTTGAAGAAGTAATGGCCCCTAAACTATGTTATGGGATGAAAATTACAGCTTCAGTGAAATCCGTTTGCAAATCGGAGTGACAGATTAGAATCTAGAGCCAACGGTAAGTTTTCTATGTTAAACCATTACACCATTGAAAAACTGGTTACGTTTGCAATCGTAAGAAAAATGACTATAGTTGAAGAAGTAATGGCCCCTAAACTATGTTCTGGGATGAAAGTTACAGCTTCAGTGAAATCCGTTTGCAAATCGGAGTGATAGATTAGAATCTAGAGCCAACGGTAAGTTTTCTATGTTAAACCATTACACCATTGAAAAACTGGTTACGTTTGCAATCGAAAGAAAAATGACTATAGTTGAAGAAGTAATGGCCCCTAAACTATGTTCTGGGATGAAAGTTACAGCTTCAGTGAAATCCGTTTGCAAATCGGAGTGATAGATTAGAATCTAGAGCCAACGGTAAGTTTTCTATGTTAAACCATTACACCATTGAAAAACTGGTTACGTTTGCAATCGAAAGAAAAATGACTATAGTTGGAGAAGTAATGGCCCCTAAACTATGTTCTGGGATGAAAGTTACAGCTTCAGTGAAATCCATTTGCAAATCGGAGTGACATATTAGAATCTAGAGCCAACGGTAAGTTTTCTATGTTAAACCAATACACCATTGAAAAACTGGTTACGTTTGCAATCGAAAGAAAAATGACTATAGTTGAAGAAGTAATGGCCCCTAAACTATGTTCTGGGATGAAAGTTACAGCTTCAGTGAAATCCGTTTGCAAATCGGAGTGATAGATTAGAATCTAGAGCCAACGGTAAGTTTTCTATGTTAAACCATTACACCATTGAAAAACTGGTTACGTTTGCAATCGAAAGAAAAATGACTATAGTTGAAGAAGTAATGGCCCCTAAACTATGTTCTGGGATGAAAGTTACAGCTTCAGTGAAATCCGTTTGCAAATCGGAGTGATAGATTAGAATCTAGAGCCAACGGTAAGTTTTCTATGTTAAACCATTACACCATTGAAAAACTGGTTACGTTTGCAATCGAAAGAAAAATGACTATAGTTGGAGAAGTAATGGCCCCTAAACTATGTTCTGGGATGAAAGTTACAGCTTCAGTGAAATCCGTTTGCAAATCGGAGTGACAGATTAGAATCTAGAGCCAACCGTAAGTTTTCTATGTTAAACCAATACACCATTGAAAAACTGGTTACGTTTGCAATCGAAAGAAAAATGACTATAGTTGAAGAAGTAATGGCCCCTAAACTATGTTCTGGGATGAAAGTTACAGCTTCAGTGAAATCCGTTTGCAATTCGGAGTGATAGATTAGAATCTAGAGCCAACGGTAAGTTTTCTATGTTAAACCATTACACCATTGAAAAACTGGTTACGTTTGCAATCGAAAGAAAAATGACTATAGTTGAAGAAGTAATGGCCCCTAAACTATGTTCTGGGATGAAAGTTACAGCTTCAGTGAAATCCGTTTGCAAATCGGAGTGATAGATTAGAATCTAGAGCCAACGGTAAGTTTTCTATGTTAAACCATTACACCATTGAAAAACTGGTTACGTTTGCAATCGAAAGAAAAATGACTATAGTTGAAGAAGTAATGGCCCCTAAACTATGTTCTGGGATGAAAATTACAGCTTCAGTGAAATCCGTTTGCAAATCGGAGTGACAGATTAGAATCTAGAGCCAACGGTAAGTTTTCTATGTTAAACCATTACACCATTGAAAAACTGGTTACGTTTGCAATCGAAAGAACAATGACTATAGTTGAAGAAGTAATGGCCCCTAAACTATGTTCTGGGATGAAAGTTACAGCTTCAGTGAAATCCGTTTGCAAATCGGAGTGATAGATTAGAATCTAGAGCCAACGGTAAGTTTTCTATGTTAAACCATTACACCATTGAAAAACTGGTTACGTTTGCAATCGAAAGAAAAATGACTATAGTTGAAGAAGTAATGGCCCCTAAACTATGTTCTGGGATGAAAGTTACAGCTTCAGTGAAATCCGTTTGCAAATCGGAGTGATAGATTAGAATCTAGAGCCAACGGTAAGTTTTCTATGTTAAACCATTACACCATTGAAAAACTGGTTACGTTTGCAATCGAAAGAAAAATGACTATAGTTGAAGAAGTAATGGCCCCTAAACTATGTTCTGGGATGAAAGTTACAGCTTCAGTGAAATCCGTTTGCAAATCGGAGTGACAGATTAGAATCTAGAGCAAACGGTAAGTTTTCTATGTTAAACCATTACACCATTGAAAAACTGGTTACGTTTGCAATCGAAAGAAAAATGACTATAGTTGAAGAAGTAATGGCCCCTAAACTATGTTCTGGGATGAAAATTACAGCTTCAGTGAAATCCGTTTGCAAATCGGAGTGACAGATTAGAATCTAGAGCCAACGGTAAGTTTTCTATGTTAAACCATTACACCATTGAAAAACTGGTTACGTTTGCAATCGAAAGAAAAATGACTATAGTTGAAGAAGTAATGGCCCCTAAACTATGTTCTGGGATGAAAGTTACAGCTTCAGTGAAATCCGTTTGCAAATCGGAGTGATAGATTAGAATCTAGAGCCAACGGTAAGTTTTCTATGTTAAACCATTACACCATTGAAAAACTGGTTACGTTTGCAATCGAAAGAAAAATGACTATAGTTGAAGAAGTAATGGCCCCTAAACTATGTTCTGGGATGAAAGTTACAGCTTCAGTGAAATCCGTTTGCAAATCGGAGTGACAGATTAGAATCTAGAGCCAACGGTAAGTTTTCTATGTTAAACCATTACACCATTGAAAAACTGGTTACGTTTGCAATCGAAAGAAAAATGACTATAGTTGGAGAAGTAATGGCCCCTAAACTATGTTCTGGGATGAAAGTTACAGCTTCAGTGAAATCCGTTTGCAAATCGGAGTGATAGATTAGAATCTAGAGCCAACGGTAAGTTTTCTATGTTAAACCATTACACCATTGAAAAACTGGTTACGTTTGCAATCGAAAGAAAAATGACTATAGTTGGAGAAGTAATGGCCCCTAAACTATGTTCTGGGATGAAAGTTACAGCTTCAGTGAAATCCGTTTGCAAATCGGAGTGATAGATTAGAATCTAGAGCCAACGGTAAGTTTTCTATGTTAAACCATTACACCATTGAAAAACTGGTTACGTTTGCAATCGAAAGAAAAATGACTATAGTTGAAGAAGTAATGGCCCCTAAACTATGTTCTGGGATGAAAATTACAGCTTCAGTGAAATCCGTTTGCAAATCGGAGTGACAGATTAGAATCTAGAGCCAACGGTAAGTTTTCTATGTTAAACCATTACACCATTGAAAAACTGGTTACGTTTGCAATCGAAAGAAAAATGACTATAGTTGAAGAAGTAATGGCCCCTAAACTATGTTCTGGGATGAAAGTTACAGCTTCAGTGAAATCCGTTTGCAAATCGGAGTGATAGATTAGAATCTAGAGCCAACGGTAAGTTTTCTATGTTAAACCATTACACCATTGAAAAACTGGTTACGTTTGCAATCGAAAGAAAAATGACTATAGTTGAAGAAGTAATGGCCCCTAAACTATGTTCTGGGATGAAAGTTACAGCTTCAGTGAAATCCGTTTGCAAATCGGAGTGATAGATTAGAATCTAGAGCCAACGGTAAGTTTTCTATGTTAAACCATTACACCATTGAAAAACTGGTTACGTTTGCAATCGAAAGAAAAATGACTATAGTTGAAGAAGTAATGGCCCCTAAACTATGTTCTGGGATGAAAGTTACAGCTTCAGTGAAATCCGTTTGCAAATCGGAGTGACAGATTAGAATCTAGAGCCAACGGTAAGTTTTCTATGTTAAACCATTACACCATTGAAAAACTGGTTACGTTTGCAATCGAAAGAAAAATGACTATAGTTGGAGAAGTAATGGCCCCTAAACTATGTTCTGGGATGAAAGTTACAGCTTCAGTGAAATCCATTTGCAAATCGGAGTGACATATTAGAATCTAGAGCCAACGGTAAGTTTTCTATGTTAAACCAATACACCATTGAAAAACTGGTTACGTTTGCAATCGAAAGAAAAATGACTATAGTTGAAGAAGTAATGGCCCCTAAACTATGTTCTGGGATGAAAGTTACAGCTTCAGTGAAATCCGTTTGCAAATCGGAGTGATAGATTAGAAACTAGAGCCAACGGTAAGTTTTCTATGTTAAACCATTACACCATTGAAAAACTGGTTACGTTTGCAATCGAAAGAAAAATGACTATAGTTGAAGAAGTAATGGCCCCTAAACTATGTTCTGGGATGAAAGTTACAGCTTCAGTGAAATCCGTTTGCAAATCGGAGTGATAGATTAGAATCTAGAGCCAACGGTAAGTTTTCTATGTAAAACCATTACACCATTGAAAAACTGGTTACGTTTGCAATCGAAAGAAAAATGACTATAGTTGAAGAAGTAATGGCCCCTAAACTATGTTCTGGGATGAAAATTACAGCTTCAGTGAAATCCGTTTGCAAATCGGAGTGACAGATTAGAATCTAGAGCCAACGGTAAGTTTTCTATGTTAAACCATTACACCATTGAAAAACTGGTTACGTTTGCAATCGAAAGAACAATGACTATAGTTGAAGAAGTAATGGCCCCTAAACTATGTTCTGGGATGAAAGTTACAGCTTCAGTGAAATCCGTTTGCAAATCGGAGTGATAGATTAGAATCTAGAGCCAACAGTAAGTTTTCTATGTTAAACCATTACACCATTGAAAAACTGGTTACGTTTGCAATCGAAAGAAAAATGACTATAGTTGAAGAAGTAATGGCCCCTAAACTATGTTCTGGGATGAAAGTTACAGCTTCAGTGAAATCCGTTTGCAAATCGGAGTGACAGATTAGAATCTAGAGCCAACGGTAAGTTTTCTATGTTAAACCATTACACCATTGAAAAACTGGTTACGTTTGCAATCGAAAGAAAAATGACTATAGTTGAAGAAGTAATGGCCCCTAAACTATGTTCTGGGATGAAAGTTACAGCTTCAGTGAAATCCGTTTGCAAATCGGAGTGACAGATTAGAATCTAGAGCCAACGGTAAGTTTTCTATGTTAAACCATTACACCATTGAAAAACTGGTTACGTTTGCAAGTGAAAGAAAAATGACTATAGTTGAAGAAGTAATGGCCCCTAAACTATGTTCTGGGATGAAAGTTACAGCTTCAGTGAAATCCCTTTGCAAATCGGAGTGATAGATTAGAATCTAGAGCCAACGGTAAGTTTTCTATGTTAAACCATTACACCATTGAAAAACTGGTTACGTTTGCAATCGAAAGAAAAATGACTATAGTTGAAGAAGTAATGGCCCCTAAACTATGTTCTGGGATGAAAGTTACAGCTTCAGTGAAATCCGTTTGCAAATCGGAGTGACAGATTAGAATCTAGAGCCAACGGTAAGTTTTCTATGTTAAACCATTACACCATTGAAAAACTGGTTACGTTTGCAATCGAAAGAAAAATGACTATAGTTGGAGAAGTAATGGCCCCTAAACTATGTTCTGGGATGAAAGTTACAGCTTCAGTGAAATCCGTTTGCAAATCGGAGTGACAGATTAGAATCTAGAGCCAACGGTAAGTTTTCTATGTTAAACCAATACACCATTGAAAAACTGGTTACGTTTGCAATCGAAAGAAAAATGACTATAGTTGAAGAAGTAATGGCCCCTAAACTATGTTCTGGGATGAAAGTTACAGCTTCAGTGAAATCCGTTTGCAAATCGGAGTGATAGATTAGAATCTAGAGCCAACGGTAAGTTTTCTATGTTAAACCATTACACCATTGAAAAACTGGTTACGTTTGCAATCGAAAGAAAAATGACTATAGTTGAAGAAGTAATGGCCCCTAAACTATGTTCTGGGATGAAAGTTACAGCTTCAGTGAAATCCGTTTGCAAATCGGAGTGATAGATTAGAATCTAGAGCCAACGGTAAGTTTTCTATGTTAAACCATTACACCATTGAAAAACTGGTTACGTTTGCAAGTGAAAGAAAAATGACTATAGTTGAAGAAGTAATGGCCCCTAAACTATGTTCTGGGATGAAAGTTACAGCTTCAGTGAAATCCGTTTGCAAATCGGAGTGACAGATTAGAATCTAGAGCCAACGGTAAGTTTTCTATGTTAAACCAATACACCATTGAAAAACTGGTTACGTTTGCAATCGAAAGAAAAATGACTATAGTTGAAGAAGTAATGGCCCCTAAACTATGTTCTGGGATGAAAGTTACAGCTTCAGTGAAATCCGTTTGCAAATCGGAGTGATAGATTAGAATCTAGAGCCAACGGTAAGTTTTCTATGTTAAACCATTACACCATTGAAAAACTGGTTACGTTTGCAAGTGAAAGAAAAATGACTATAGTTGAAGAAGTAATGGCCCCTAAACTATGTTCTGGGATGAAAGTTACAGCTTCAGTGAAATCCCTTTGCAAATCGGAGTGATAGATTAGAATCTAGAGCCAACGGTAAGTTTTCTATGTTAAACCATTACACCATTGAAAAACTGGTTACGTTTGCAATCGAAAGAAAAATGACTATAGTTGAAGAAGTAATGGCCCCTAAACTATGTTCTGGGATGAAAGTTACAGCTTCAGTGAAATCCGTTTGCAAATCGGAGTGACAGATTAGAATCTAGAGCCAACGGTAAGTTTTCTATGTTAAACCATTACACCATTGAAAAACTGGTTACGTTTGCAATCGAAAGAAAAATGACTATAGTTGAAGAAGTAATGGCCCCTAAACTATGTTCTGGGATGAAAGTTACAGCTTCAGTGAAATCCGTTTGCAAATCGGAGTGACAGATTAGAATCTAGAGCCAACGGTAAGTTTTCTATGTTAAACCATTACACCATTGAAAAACTGGTTACGTTTGCAATCGAAAGAAAAATGACTATAGTTGAAGAAGTAATGGCCCCTAAACTATGTTCTGGGATGAAAGTTACAGCTTCAGTGAAATCCGTTTGCAAATCGGAGTGATAGATTAGAATCTAGAGCCAACGGTAAGTTTTCTATGTTAAACCATTACACCATTGAAAAACTGGTTACGTTTGCAATCGAAAGAAAAATGACTATAGTTGAAGAAGTAATGGCCCCTAAACTATGTTCTGGGATGAAAATTACAGCTTCAGTGAAATCCGTTTGCAAATCGGAGTGACAGATTAGAATCTAGAGCCAACGGTAAGTTTTCTATGTTAAACCATTACACCATTGAAAAACTGGTTACGTTTGCAATCGAAAGAACAATGACTATAGTTGAAGAAGTAATGGCCCCTAAACTATGTTCTGGGATGAAAGTTACAGCTTCAGTGAAATCCGTTTGCAAATCGGAGTGATAGATTAGAATCTAGAGCCAACGGTAAGTTTTCTATGTTAAACCATTACACCATTGAAAAACTGGTTACGTTTGCAATCGAAAGAAAAATGACTATAGTTGAAGAAGTAATGGCCCCTAAACTATGTTCTGGGATGAAAGTTACAGCTTCAGTGAAATCCGTTTGCAAATCGGAGTGATAGATTAGAATCTAGAGCCAACGGTAAGTTTTCTATGTTAAACCATTACACCATTGAAAAACTGGTTACGTTTGCAATCGAAAGAAAAATGACTATAGTTGAAGAAGTAATGGCCCCTAAACTATGTTCTGGGATGAAAGTTACAGCTTCAGTGAAATCCGTTTGCAAATCGGAGTGATAGATTAGAATCTAGAGCCAACGGTAAGTTTTCTATGTTAAACCATTACACCATTGAAAAACTGGTTACGTTTGCAATCGAAAGAAAAATGACTATAGTTGAAGAAGTAATGGCCCCTAAACTATGTT